>NC_056746.1:1337508379-1337808379 GCF_019279795.1 Protopterus annectens
AAAAAGAAAAAGAGTTTTGATAAGATATATGGTAAGGATAGAACAAATAAACATATTAAAGATTATAATAGATATAAAAAGATAATATATGAGGATGGTAAACAAGACAAAGATAAAATATTTTTGTTACTAGATATACAATCTTTTCTCATATAATGAATGGGTTGGTAAAACGGTACTGGAGACAAGTAAAAGGAGAAGTTGTGTCATTAACAAATGTGGAGTTGATAGTATCTTATAAAAGAGGACGAAATCTTCAAGATTTCTTAGTGCACTACATATATAAAAAGCCAAGAGACAACATATTGGTGAATACTAATATGGTGGGAACTACACCTTGTGGAAAATGTTCTATTTGTCAGTATATTGTGACTAAAGTAGACAAGATAGGGGTAAAATATTTTGACACTAGGGGTACTTATTCTTGTTTCAGCAGAGGAGTAATTTATGTTATTTTTTGTTCATGTAATAAATATTATATAGGTGAGACCAAAAGGACATTGGCAGAAAGAATAAAAGATCATGTAAGAGATGTTAAAAACAGCAAAATTATGACCCCGATAGCGGAACATTTTAATGATAAACATCAAGGGGACATAAAATGTATGAAGGCAGCAGTGTTGGGACAAATACCAATGCAATATGGGAATGCAGAATTACAAAAAACATGTTGAGACATAAATCTGTGCTAATAATGGAATATAACACACTATTTCCTTGTGGATTAAATAAAGAATGCGGCTGGCAAAGTTTTATATATATAGTTTTTTAGCTTTAAAGGGTGATTGTATCTTAATTAATTGTTTAATTGATTAATCAGAGTGTTAAATAATGATATAAAAAGAGCTTGTTTTAATAGGTGAATTTTTACTCTGTAAAGGCTGTGGCCGAGGCGCTAGAGAAATTTGTATTGTGGAATACATTTTATTCAGGAAGGTAGAGCTGTTATTCACTGGTCTCATTTTTTGGTGGTTTGCAAGATTTTGTTATTGTTACTCTTCCTGTTTTGGATCCAACCTTGCTTTGTGACTAATTGTAATATGTTATGGCTACAAAATTCATTTTTATATTTGAATATCTTTACTGTTTTATGTTTCTCCAGTGGGTCAAAGTAAAATACAACCTTTTAGGTGTTATATCAGAGCAGAACTGTTGTTTATGTGATGCTTTTGTGTATTATCCTTTTGTGTTTTATGTCATGTAGGATTATGGCACCCAGGTTTCTTAATCTCTGAACCCCCCCTTCATGGACCCTGAAAATTAAGTCATTGTGCCTTTCTGCTTGAGAGGTGATGAAGGGATATGTGTGGAAGAATGCAAATTTGGCATCAGAATGTCACTGATGTGAATGCAGTAGGTGGCCAAAGCAGGACATATGATCAGGTGCACCATAGGGCCACTGACATGATTTCATTGGCTCGGAGGATAGCAACTGTAGTTGCCTGTGAATGGATAGCTACCAGGGGGGCCTGCTACAGACCTGCCCCCGACACCAAATGAGTTTGTCCACTGTCAGTGATCCAGACAGCTCACTGAAAAGTTTACAAAAGCATTTCATTGACACTGGTGCTGTTGTTTCAGGGAGGGCAAGTATGTCTGAGGAGGAGCTTCCAGGTAGGCTTACCTATCTCGGTTGTTCCATACTTCTTGTATAGTAAAGTATTGACAGCAATACTTGAGTTATGTTTAACATTAAATTTGTTTGGGGGGGATAGTTGTAGATTGATACAATTAATAACTCCATATAGAGCTGCTTATTGAGTACAAAACATTGCTATGTGCACACAGTGTTAACGGACCATGCAGGGTTTGTTGAATGTGCCCAAAAGACTTTTCATTTTATTGATGACTACTCAGGCATAATTAACAATTTGACTGTATTAATGGTTGATACACATTGAATTATTTACAAATGTCAGGATTAAAACACACCCCTAAGAGCTAACCCAGCAGATAGGCATTTGGGAACATATTGCTATACAATGATAGGAATACATTGAATCATCAAGGTAATGTTATACAGTTAACATGTTAAGAATATTAGTTTTTCAATAGCAACGTTTTTAGGTTATCTCAACCACTAAAAGTCTTATTATGATTTATAGATCTTTTTCTGATCAATTATTTTTCAGTTTTACATAGTATTGCTGTTAAATTTAAAAATACTTTGAAAGTAGGAACTTAGTTCTTTTTCCATTTTTTTTTTTTTTTGGAATAATTTTTCTAGCAACTACCAAGAGAGCCCAAAACACTTTTTGCTCTTTGGCTTTTACAGATACAGGAAGTAGAACATTGATTAGTGTTATTGATAGAGTTAAAGAACAATTATCAGACCATAACCCTTTAAAACATACTTATCTCTTCTTAGTCCAAAAATGTGTATCCAGTCAGCTTTTACATCCTTACATCTCCAACAAACATTGTCATTTTACTAAACTTAGAGAATTTATATGGAGTAACATACATTCTTTGTGTATATTTCCACATAATAACTTTCCAGTATACACTTCAAGAAGTTTGACTAACTGGTTTAGGTAACAAAGTTTTATTCTTACTGTCTTAAGTCAGTCAATCCACTAACATCTAAAAAAAGTTCCAGAATTTTGCATAATTATTATTATATAATTTACTTGTTTGGGTTGGACAAATTTCCTTTGGATGTCGGTCTACCTTTGATAACCGCATTCATATATTCATATAATGGGAGAATAGTGATCTGTTCCTCTTCGCTTATATTATCCACAAATTCAATTGATTTCTTACTGATGGATAATATTAACTGATTAGCAGATTGATCCAACTTATATTCTTTTATTAAATATTGTGGGAGTGCAGCTTTTCCTTTTTTTAAAGCAACCACGCCATAATAATAATTCATTCTATTTTAGTATATTCATTTTAACATTGTTCTGAGTTTCCTTAAATCTTGAGGTACTAAAAAAAACAAATGAGAAGTCACAACAGTAAAAACCAAAAGAAAATGAAGCAAGGCTAGACTTTCCACTGTGTGCTTCCTTAAACCTCTTGTATTGGAGGCATCATGGGGTATATGCAAAGGTCCATTTGCATATATCCCATTTTTCCTCCAATACAAGAGGTTTAAGGAATCACACAGTGGATAGTCTAGCCTTGCTAGGTTTTTTAATTAAATCTAAAAGTATGTGCAATAGGAAAGCGCAACAATTTCCATGTTTATATTAATGGAGTTTTAAAATCATATTTTTTAACTGTCTTAAGAATTGATTTCATATTTGCAGAGTCTAAAGATTGTAATAACTTTCCATCTAAGGTAAACTTTCTCAACCAGATCAAAGGATTATTACATATTTCTAATTTACCATCTTTAATAAGCTAATAAGAATTTATTATAATCTTTACCTGGATGATTTTCTACTGAATAGTGTAAATAGTCTGCCCAGAGTATAACCAAGTTAAAATATGCATCAATAGAGAATAAGTTCTACATCTGGGAAGCTACTACCACCATACTCCCATAATCCTGTATGATTTCTATAAGCAATTCTTGGCATTTATAAGAACGAAGTTAACATCTTTTCATTTTTTTAAACTTTTTTGTCAGGTATTAAAGCTATTGAATGTAATACACACACACACACACACACACACACACACACACACACACACATATATATATTATATATAATCTTGAGTAAATATAATCATTTTAATAAATGCTAACTTATTAAAAAATGGAATTCGTTTTTTTTACTTTTGAGAATAAGTAACACTTCCTTAATTACTTTTTCAAAATTAATAATCTTCCTCACATCTTGATACATTTCTATTCCTTAATATTTTAATTCTTTTCCTTCCAATTATAGTTATCTTTAAGCTTGCCATCTAGTAATTGATTTACCACTGAGCTTTCAGTTTTATTTCATCAGCAATACGTCTTGAAACCTTTCAATTTTCTCATTTATTTCTTCAATCAAATAATTTAAATCTCCTATAGTTAGTAAAATATCTGCAAAAAGCTCTAGCTTAGATTAACTATCTCTATTAACTGAGAACCCATTGTTTTTTCATTTTCTCATTCTAGTAGCTATGGGTTTGATAACTAATGCAAATATTAAAGGGAACAAGGGACACCCTTGTTTTGTACCTTTATTTAAAGTGAATCCATGAGAAATATAAGATCCATTTTAGCATATGCTTTGGAGTCTCTATACAGTTTAAATATTCCAATAAACTGTTCTAGAAATGTAAATGCTTCTAAAGTTCTAAACAGGTAGTTCAATTTACAGAATCAAAAGCTTTCGTGATATCTATTCTAATTAGTGCCAATTTCTTGTTCATTCCTTAATCTGTTGACTACAAATCCTGTTTGATCTTTACTAATTAATCAATTATATCTCTTAATCTTGTGGTAAAAATGGAAGTACATATTTTAATCTACATTTAATAATGAAATAGGTCTATATGAGAGGACTAACTTATTATTCTTTCCTTATTTAAGTATAGATGAGATTACAGAAAATTTCTATGAGGGAGGAATTTTGTCATCCTGAATTATCCTGAAAATGTCACTCAGTAATTCTAAAATATGTCCATACTTAAACATCTAACTCACCTTTACCATTTTACCCTTTTTTTAAGACTCTTTAATGTCTATCAGGCTAATAGGCCTATTCATCAGAGGCGTTTGCTGGTCATTAAGTTTATTAGTAACATATTTCTGTAAATGTCAGTTTTGTAAGCAGGATTATTATTTTTATCTTAACATCCCCATGGAAGTTTTTTTAAATATTTAAGTATTTTCTTATATCTGAAGTAAGTTTTAGTGTGAGGATTTCAGATATTATTGATTTGTGCCTTTTTGCCTAACATCTTACTTCTATTAGTTAATCTATGTAGATTTTTGGAAGTCCTCACATAACTATGCATTTCTATTTTTTTCTAAAGATATATCCACTTTGTGTTAAAACTGTTAGATATTTTGTCATTATAATGACTTCAGTATTTAATTACTTTTGTTCAAACCTTACTTTTTGTATTTCATCTTGTATTTCTAACAACTCTTTATCCCACTCTTTCATTTTTTTACCAGGACATCTTCCCATTCTGTTTTTAATAGGCATTTTAAGGAGTCCCATAGTATAACTTCACTAACGTGACCACTATCATTCAAATATATTAAAAAAAAATCTCTATTTGTTCCTTAAGGTCAGTCTTAAACTCTCTTAATTTAATTTCCTTCATGATCATTCCAGGTCTCTTCTGTACTGTCGATTTGTGCACCTTGTTGAAGAATTTCAAAATATTCCTTCCACTTTCAAGTCTCTTTCAAATGTTTGAGTTTAGTATTCAGTTTGTCTATTTTTAGTAATACAGTCTGCATACTACATGGTTTTGACTGGATGTCTTTTTTAAACACAAGAATCCTGAGTACCATTTCTTGAGTGACTCATGTTAGTCTCTACTTAATCAAGTAGTTAAAATTCTAACAATAAAATTACAACTTTTGAAGAACTTTAAGCTTTACATCTTTTATCTGACTATTACTTGTTAGGTAATTTCGTTATCTCAAAATTTTAATTTTTGATTACATTTTCTGTCAAAAAAAAGTTTCAGTCATAAAGCTTTCACCAGTTACTGCTATCAGCCATTTTAGCCATGCCCATCAATGGTAATTTTGTAGTCACAATCTCCATAAAAAAACTTGTCATTCAACAGTTTGACTAAACATTTTTTTCTTTAATTGCTTTAGTATTTTTCTCTTGAATATTTTATGTCGGATTAACACAATAACAATTTATTATAATATTTTATACCATGTTTTTCCGTCTTCTTCCACATCAGTTTTTATGTTCTACATTTTTATCATTTATTGGTACTTCTCCTTTTCTTCATTATAAAAAATCTTTATTCTTTTGTTACTTATTATTGCTTCCCACAATTCTTCATACTTGTATGTAAATAATCTTGTAATTAAATTCAAATTTCTTTCATTTAACCAAAGCCTTATTTTAAAATGCAGCATAAATTATTGTGTTTTACATACCTAATCTACCTTCTTTTTTATTCGTGTATAATACCCCCTTTTAATAGTATTTAATCTAGATTCCCATATAAAAAAATATTCTTAACGATGGCTTCTCATATAGTCTAGGAATCGGTTATCTTGCCTACTAATACTGAATTAATCAAGTTTACTTTCTTCTTATAAGGTAATCTATGCATTTTCCATAAAACTGAAATATATTTCATTTCCTTTAATATTCCATTCCATTGGTTTCTATTACCTATATCAAAATGTATTCCTAAAACAGATATTTCTTTCATAAAGAATTGCATACCTACTATTCTTATTGTATATCTCATTACTTTGCTTTTTTCTTTATTTAAAGTCATGCCCATTTCTTTTAAACAGTCAACTAGATAAAATATAACTTCTCTTATCCATTCTCTGTTTTAGTCGTAATAATGTCATCTGCATATGACATCATAACTGGAACTTCAGCATCTTTATGAATGATATATTTTTCACTCATCATTTTATGATTAAACTCACTTGACCACTGTATTCATAAGTGAAGCAAATGAAATACTACTCATAGGACACCCTTGTCTTCTACTTTTACTCATGTCAGTTTCTTCACGTGACCAACCATTCACTAAGACTCTTACATTATTATACATTGTTATACATGCTTGCTTAATTTTATTACTAATATTATACGTTTCCATTTTGCCACGATACATGTATTGAATCAAATGCATTACTATCCCCTACCACAAGTTATATATCTTCTCTCCTTTTGGCAATATCCTACACTATTTAATCATTAATAACTCTTGAAATCCTTTTCCTTTTATATCATATGTACTTCCTTCTAGTAGATATTGCATTTTGTTCTCAAATCATATCAGTATTACTTTCAAAAATATATTTTAGTTTGTATTATTTAAAACTATTAGTCTCTAATTCTTTATATCATCTTTCTGTTCTTTTTTCCCTATAAATTTTAATATCTCACTGCATAACTCCTTATAATTTAAACCTTCATTCAACCATTCATTAAAAATATATATAATGCATACTTTGTCTGCCTTTCTTGTAGATTGTCATACATTTCAAACCCAAGTCCATCCAGACTAGGTGCCCATTCTACATTTAACTGTTTAAATGCATTTTTAATTTCATATAAACTAATTTCAAGTTTCCTGTTAATATGTTCAAAGATTTTTTTTTTACTTTCCACATCCTTGCACTTTGTCTCTTTTTCTTTCTAAACATTTCTTCCATGTGACTTACATTTTCCATAATCTGTGGTTGATTTTTCTTCAGATTATCTTATTTATCTTTCATTTCTCTCAGCGTGCAGCTATTCTCCTTTACTATCTTACTTAAATATGGTAATAACATCTTCCTTTCTCCCGTATAAAATCTGTTTATATAATTCCTCATTTTTCATAGTTTCTGCTCTAAATTTTTGTTTATAATATTCTTATTATTCTTTATATTCTCTAAAGCATATTTATATATTTTAACATATTCCTACTTTCCGTTCCTTCTTTACTCTGCCAATGTAAGTAACCCCTTTATATTTTCTTGTAAAAGTGCTCTACCATTCAGACCAAGTATCATAGAATGCTTTCAAAGTAATATGATCCTGCCATAACTGAATTAGTTTTTTCATGTATTCTTGTTTTATTCTTTCCTATTTTTATATAGTCTCTATTATGATACATTTTCAACCATATTGCCAAGTGGTCTGAAAACATTTTTGATACTTTCCTCATTCTGCATATTCCTTCTGATACTATAATCAATTTCAGATGTTAAAGTACCCCTTCTGTATGTCCATGGTTTTCTGTTCCATATAACCAATTTTCCATACTTCATAACTTCTCATTTTTTTACATATTTTCCTGTTTTCTTTTTATCCCCAATAAATTGCAGTTGTCCAGCAATTATAATATGCATATTTATAACTTCATAATCTAATATCCTCTGAAATAAATTATCCCTTTCTTTAGTGGTCACATAAGCATATATTGCTATAATGATATAAACATTCCCTTACCATCTTAAATCTAGAATTGTTAGTCTTTCCTTTCTAGCTAAAATTACATCTAGAATATTCAGTACTCTTCTACATAATATTGCCATTTCTGAAATCTGTTCATTCCTCATATTCCATATGGTCTCCTAATCCCATATTTTTTTCTGCATTGTTTCTTCATATGTCAGAAATCTTATATCTTCTAAAATAAGTAGGTGATATGAGGCAGAGTATAGCTGGAGTTGTTTTAGTCTGTCCGTATAGGGCATATGTCTAAGGCCAAAGATCCTATTAGGTATTTCTGTGACCTTTCCAGTTGTAGGTGTCTAGTGAGGTACATACCAAATGAGGCATTATATTCTATAATAGGTCTAATGAGGGATGACTAAACACGGATTATTACCTCTTTCTTCCTGGAAGAAAAATCTTTTGTAATGAGATGTGCTACATAGGACTTTGTTTTTTTTTTTTTTTTTTTTTTTTTGTTAAACAATTTTATTGATTTTAAGTAAATATATATATATATATAGACATTCACATGTTCTTTTAACACAAAAAAATTGCAATTCAAAAAGGTGATCACATAGACACTCAAATATTTAAAAAATTAAAATAGAAGGACTTTCTGACCACAGTGGCAATGTGGTTATCAAAGGAGAGGTTGCTGTCAACCTGTGTCCCCAAGTCTCTTATCACACCTTCACTGTTTAGTGGACTACTGCCTATTTGGTAGTTCATGGCTACTGAATTTTTCCCAAAGGGAATGGCAATGCACTTTTTGGCATTGAGCTTAAGGTCATGGTTTGGGCACCAGTCATTGGTCTCAGTGAGGCCCTGTTTTTGGATGTCTACATCAGATGGAGAATCGATAATGGTTCCCAGTTTGCAGTTATCTGAGTTATTTTGTGTTGGCTTGGACTTCTGAGAAGTAGATGCCAAACTGGAGAGGACCTAGGACAAATTCCTGTGAAATGCCACTTGTAACTGGTCGGTAGTCAGATTTAGAGTCTGCTACTTTTACAGTGTGGGTTCTATCAGTGAGCCAGCTGGCAACCCATCTTATTTCTATCTGTGATTCCTGAGTGATGGATGGTGTTGAAGGCCATGGCAAGATCTAGATAGGCTGTGTGAAGTACCTTGCTCTCATCCACAGCCCTGGTGACAAACTCAAAAATCTATCAGGTTGAGAAGGCATGATCTACTTTTCACAAACCAAAACTACGTGGGTCCAGAATTTGGAGATTTCCTTTGTCCCTGTTAATAAGGTCCAAGATGATGTGCTCCATAGCCTTACATATCAGACTCGTCAGGTTAATGGGAAGGTAGTTCCTATGCAGTAGTTGGTCTAAATGTGTGGAAGGCATTATAGCCCTGCACTAATTGGGTGCGCTTTGTAGCTTTAAACCATGTCTCAGTAACTGCACAAATGTTTACATCCTCCAAAGTGAGGAGGACTTGTAGGCAGTGGAGTTTCTTGTTTAGACTCCTGGCATTCAGCAGTAAGAACTTTAGGTTTTCTTGGCTTGATTTTGCTATGCTGGAAAGCTTGGCTGGTTGGCATTGTCTAAAAAGGCACTATGGAGGACAATGTTCTTGGCTAACATTGAAAAAGTCTGGAGGGGACAGGTGCAGACCACCTCTGGCAAAGCAGCCTCTTTTGCTGACAAATGTTGTACCCCCTTCGAGGGACACAAACTAAGAATTATTAAAGTCCGCCATCTTTTCTTTTATATTGGCATCGTCCTTGAAGAAGGTAGAATGCTGCTTACGTGCAGCCTTAGTGAACAAGTATATGGAGGGATGCACTTTATGTGTGGCCTTAGTGAACAAGACATGGAGGGATGCATGTTTGAATTTCATTAGGCCTCAAACAGAGGTACAAGTTTGCTTTAGTGTAATTTTTGAATATAGTAGTAGTATTGGAAAGAGTGATGACTAGTTTTGGCTGAGAAGGTGACTAAAAAGTGTAGGTATGCCAATGGAAAAGGAGATAAATACAGATACTCCACACTGCCACCACAAATTCTGAATGAGTGATACAACTCCTCCTATACCAGGGTTCTGTTCCTATATCAGTACACCGAAAACAATTTTCAATATAAGCACATGTATTTGTGGCAGTGTGTCTGGAAGGGCTCATGATCTGGCAATTGTGTTGGTCAGATTACTAATACAGAGCTGCACCACTTTAATGTAAGCCAGGATTTATTAAATTATTATGCCCAAGTGTGGTTCTGGTGTGTAGCTCGTGAGACCCTGCAAGCTACATCGCTGAAACCAGAAGGCTGCAGCAGTGCTTTGCCATAGAGCAATACAGCTGAGAAATACAATCACTTCAGCTGTAGACTATGAAAAGAAATGTAGCACATCACGGTGACCCCTAAGGACAGCTACCCAGCTGTATTCTAACAGACAGCCATGCTAGAAGAGTAGCACATTCCTTATGGGTAGCTGTCCCTGGGGATTGATGCAATGCTCTACATTTCTTTTCATTGTGTGCAGCTGAAGTCATTGTGCTTTTCAGCTGTACTCCTCTACAGTAAAGTGCTGCTGCAGCCTTCTAGGTTCAGCGATATAGCTCGCAGGGAAATGTCTTGCGAGCTACATGCCGGAACCTGCCTAAGTGCTTATCCTTGTCTAAAAAGCAGTTGTCTCCTGTTTCACTCAGTCACTGTCTTCCTTCATAGAGCAGATAGTAGTATAAGAAATAAAACTGCTGAAATACATGCCTGGTTTACCCAGCATATGCCTGATGTTCTTGCTGCAAGTGAAACTTGGCTTAAACCCAGCATAAGTGACTCCAAAGTTGTATGTCCTGGTTATAATATCCATTATGACCGTATAAAAAGGAAAGGTTGTGGTATTGCTTTAAAATTTCCCAATACCTACCTAATTTCGTTGTACAGCAAACCAACACCAAAATTCAGTTCAGCAGACATTTTTATTGCTTTTCTCAAAATAAACAGTTATAAACAAATATGTATTACTGTCCTTTATATCCCTCCTGCTGACAATATAGCTATACTGCAAGATATCCTACATTGGATATCCATAACATTTCTACAAAAAAATATTGCTAGGTGATGCAAATATCAATTGGTTGGACATTAACTCCCCTACATCTAGCATGAACTTGTATGATTTCATAAAACTAAGTAATAGTCCCACACATTATAGCTAGACATAAAATTCTGTATTATAATGGAACCTAGTATCCGACCCTAGCAAATACTCCACCACAGGTACAATGTCAAACTCTTTCAGTGATCATCTCCCAGACTATATGGCCAGAAATCTCACATATCCAGTTAAACAGCATATCTATAAAACGCAACCTTTCCAAGTTTAACGCAGAAATGTTCATTACTACACTATCATCTATTAACTGGAACTTCCTAGAAATCCTCCCCTTAGACGATGTTGTAATTCAATACAACTCTTTTAAATATCCTAAATAGCCTTGCACCTCCTAGAAGGAAGAGACCGAAAACAAATACTCTTTTTGGATAGCCAAATTGCATTAGAATGCTAATACAGGATAGAAAAAAAGTATGGAAAGAATATGGCAAAGATATAAAACACTTCAACATCTTAAACTTTGGAATGCTTTGCGATCTAACTAAAATACAAATAAATGAAGACAAAGCTATACTATAACAACTTTCTGTAAAGTACTAAATACAACCCTAAAAAATCTTGAACATCCATTAAAGAAATCTTACATCCTGGCCAAAAATTCAACCCAAACTCCTTTCCCGTAAGTTACTACTTGACTCGTAAATGCTCTTATTTTTTAGATAGTATAGCATCTCTAAACAGGGATTCCTCAACATCTAATGACAACTCTTTCTAACAGCCACATATGCCCACATCCACGTTCACCTTCAAACCTGTGCCCACACCCTATATAGAGGTACCCTCAAACTGTTCTCTTCTTCAGCTGATGACCTTCCAAGCGAATAGCTAAAAATAGCAGCCAGTACCCCATCCTGTCTCAATCCTTACAAATAGGTCAATTCAGGAATACCACCTTCCCTCTCTCTGGAAAAAGTCACACATTATCCCAATGCACAAAGGAGGAACCTCAACAGACATTACTAACATTAGACCTATACCTATCTTATCACCCCTCACCAAAATACTTAAAATGTATTCAAAAACAATTGCGATTCTATACCCTGCAGGAAGAACTCCTATCCCTGATACAACATGGCTTCTGTCCTTCCCATACTACTAACACTGCCCTTCTAGCCTATATAGATACTGTCAAAGATATAGATAACAGCAAACTAGCCTCGTTCTTATTTCTAGACTTGTTTAAAGCCTTTGATATAGTTTGTCACTGCAAACATTTTTCTACAAATGACCTCACTAGGTCTCTCTCAGCCATCCCTTCTGTAGTTAAGAAGCTATCTGCCTGATAGGTATTAGTTGGTAAAATGGCACTCCATGCTCTGTCCTTACATCCCAGTCACCACCGGTGTACCACAAGGCTCTATCCTTGGTACCCTCCTGTTTAACATTTTCACCCACACCCTCTATACATCCACACAACAGGCCTCCCTAATACAATACTCAGATGATTCCACTCTCATTTGCACATCTGACAACATGGTACACCTCCAAAAAATTACTTGGGAAGCTTTATCAGCCACTGAAACATGGCTTCATAACTCGCATCTCGTGCTCAACCCAAACTGCTACGTTTTTCCCAAATCTTCTCATGAAAAAACAAAATTTCAGGTCCCCTCTTGATGATACGACCACTGAAGTTGGTTCTCATAGCAAACAATTAGGAGTGACACTGGATGATCCTACAGATACAAGCCTGAATAATAAAAACTCCTCAACAACTAGAAATGCTTTACAGAGCCAGAAACATTTTCAGTGATGCAACTAAAATTGTACTTGCCACTACTTACATCATCCCCACTCTTATTTATGGCAGTGTCATCCTTACTAACCTCCAGGCTTCACAATAATTAAAGTTTGAACAATGCTATAACAAAGTTGCTTAACTTGCAGCACATACCCCTTTCATAACTCACCACTGTATAGCACTGAAAAGCCTAAATTGGTTAGAACTGCCTCATCAACTACCATATACTCAGTTTGTTACCGCCTATAAAATTATCCAGCATCCATCTACCTGTCCAGCACTAAAACTCATTCTACACAATTATGTCCCAGTTGGTCATTGCAATCCAGTGACCAAAAATCTCCCATCTATAAACCTATCAAATATGTCGGGCATTGCCTGTACTTGTACAAGGTTGTTAAGGCCTTAGCCTGTATCCATCAGGTCGATACCCTCCCTCCCATCTTTCAAAACCATCTGCAGACTTCCTAGCTAAAATCTGGCCAAGTTCTTAAAACCAGTATAAACTATATTCATTGATGTGAAAGTATGTTCTTCATCCTTGTACCTCCTTACTGTCCTTACTTCACTTACTTCCTTACTGCTGTCTTTTATCTTCCCTGAGTCTCTCTAAATACGCCATAAGCCTGTTTTTCCCTCACTTCATATTGAAGTTCCTGTTTGTATTAGTCTAACTCGCCTTTAATTTCATCACATTAAATTTGTTACAAACTGTCTAAATTTTCTCTAAATATTAAATGATCGTCATATACCCTGCATCGATTTTAACCAATGCTTTTATGTTGTGTCTAATTGTTCTAATTATTTAAACTGCAGATATTTTTGTTTCATTTTAGAAGATTAAGGCTCCTTGAAGTAGCCTTCAGTGGATGGGGTATAAGCCTCCCAGCAGGGAGGAAAAAATGCTACTAGTAATGCCCCTTTGGAAGCAGTGCTGTGGTGGTAATGCAGTGTAACAGAGCTTTTGAAATGTGGTGCACCCGAGAGTGCACTTATGAGACGCAGATTATTGTTTACAAACTGCAAATTCAGAACCAAACCCATACTATTCAACTGTAGAATGAACTCTCAGAAGTGCCCACACCAACCCTTGGTCGGAAAACATTCTGCCCAAAAAATTAATTGAACACACAAAGACCAAGATGAGAAAGATGCAGTCAGAATCTCATAGAAAGTCCATTACGTTTATTCGAGCCATCAAAGCACAGTTCCAGATATATAAATTACTGTCTTCAGAGATATCTTTAGTACAGCTGCATCTGTGTCTTCGTCTTTGTATGTTCAATTTGTTTTTTGGGCAGAATCCATGTTTTCCAACCAAGGGTTGGTGTGGGCAGTTTTCAGAGTTCATCTTACAGCTGAGTAGAGTGAGTTTGGTTCTGAGTTTGCTGTTTGGAAACAGTAATCTTCATCAAATAAGTGCACTCTTGGGTGCACTGCATTTCAAAAGCTCTGTTACACTGGGGTACCACCGCAGCACTGCTTCCAAAGGGGTATTATTTTAGAAGACTATAAAATTATTAAAATGTTTTGTAATAATTTAAAGCATTTTTCCCCAAGCCTCCTCTAAAAATGGGCTTCTACCCAAGTCGGACTTTCCTGGTAATCCAATGTCAAGAAATAAAAGCACAATGAGATAAAATAATACTAGCCATTATAAAGAAGCCTTGGATATAAAGATACAGGGCATCCCCTTCTGTCACTAGCTCCCATGGTGACACCTTGGAGTACCACCACTTATTGAGCCAATTACTGAAGTCAGTCATTTTTCTAGAACTGTAGCATCATTTTCAGAATGGCAAGATATTCACAAGTTACACATGCATGGAGAGCTCAACTATGTCTCTTGGAAACTCCTCTGGTGTGGGGCATCTAAGATCACTCACCATGGGCAACTACAAGTTTGTACTTGCATTTGGGGTGGAGATACTTAAGGGTTCGAATTATATCATGAATCCTGGCCCAAGAAAGCTGCAGCTGACTGTATCCCTATTTTTGGTCATACTAATGAGTGGTACATCAATGTGTTTAACCCTGGAGTTGCCTATTATTTGTATGTTGCCATAATATGGTTCACATCTTTTTCTAGGGGTGTGGCTTGGACAAATGATAGTGTTTTTTTGTATCTGAAGTCATAATTTATTTTGTATGCTAGCATAAAATTAATCTGGTGTGCAGTACAGCACAATAATCTAAGATGAAATGGCATAAAGAAAGCATTGTAAATAATTGTCCTTACATTTGCAATGCATTAAGTAAGGATTTTTTTCCTGTTGACAATATTCCTCACTTTTGTATGAATAAGTAATCATTAAAACAGAAGTTAGTCAAGAAAGACAAAAATGTTAATTTTTTTTATACAATGCCTTTTGACTTCACTGAACAAGTCAGTGAGCACTCGGGTGTGACAGTAACATCAGTATTATACAATACCCCCCCCCCCCAATTAATGTTCCAAAATGTGCACGCTGATTGGTCAGCATACCCGTTGTAAATCAGACTTATACTAATGGAAAAAGGTCTGGTTGCCCGGACTTTTTCCAATAGTACAAGTCTTTTTTGTGTGTGTGTGTGTGTTAGACAGCAATGGAGAATGGAAGAGCTCCATTGCTGTAATCTCTCTATGTCAAATGGGTTTAACATAGCGAGATATTTAATAAAAAAAAAAAAAAAAAAAAAAAAAAAGCAACAGAGATCTTCCTTTCTCCGTTGCTTTTTTTAAAGCTGTCTTGCTATGTTAAACTCATTTAACATAGTGAGACAGCTTTGAAAAAAGCAACGGGGATCTTCCTTTCTCCATTACTTTCACCCACAGCTCTGATGTACTGCGTAGGCATACGCATGTGCACTACATCAGAACTGTCGCAGAATACCGGACAGCTCTGGAAGGGCAGCAGGGAGGCATTATACAATGCTATTATTTAAGAAAAGTAAGTATTTTTTTCTTAAATAATGTCATTGTATAATAGTAATAACCAACTTCTGGGTGTGGGTAATGCTGGATTTACCCACGGTTCTTTGTTTGGCCACTCGGGCTTCATTCTTGTGACCAAACCACACCAACCGTGGGTATATCCAGCATTACCCACACCCAGGCGTGGGTTATTGCTTAATTATTTAACAGGTAATAAAAAAATATTTTAAAGATGAGAGAGAATGTCAGATGAACAGTGACAGCAGATGTAGCACACATCAAAGCCCACATGTGTCACTGGTTGCATCAGCCCTACTCTGTGTTTATGATACTAAAGGAAACACTAACCTGAATTTCCTGGTCCATAGTACCTGCTGCATAGGACCCCTTACTACTGCTACCAGCTGGTCATCATTAATCAAAGTAGAACTGAAACTGGGAGCTGCAGTAACATCAAGGGTCACTTCACCACCACATCCGTGCATAATCACATTATGCAGAGTGCAACACGCAATAAACATACCACATGCAGCAGCTGGGTCCTACTGAAGGGCACCCTCAGAATATTCCAGGCACCTGAAATGACTCTTCAGGAGCCTAAAGACCCTTTCAAACACAATATGAATCTGGGACCGATCACACACTACTTGGGAATAGATGGAATGGTAACCCTTCCTGTTGCAGGAGGGACCCTAATTGCAACATGAGTGCAATCTATTGCATCAAGTGTGTGTGCAAGTGAGTGGTATGGATGAACTATCACTGCATGACTAGCCACTCGGTGGTGTAAACCTTGGCTTGAGATGACGGTCACTGTTGAAGTGACACCCCAGCCCCATGTGTAAAATGGAAAAAAAGGGGTTGAGGGTGGATGGACATCCCAGGGAAACATCCAGCCCATAAAACGCAGGCATAGTCCTGGCTTGGCTCTGAGATGACACCGGGAAATAGGTGTACTGATCCACACATGCAAGAGTACATCTAGGATCTGCTGCTCTATACTCAAGGCAGAAGCCTGTGAGATCCCTGAGGTTTTCCCCGTCTGTCTCCAGAAGGTCCCTGTAACTTGTATAATGAGAGCTGTACATCCTTCAGTGTCCACAGGGATAGAAAGACCATACATTCCTTCAGTGCCCTTATGGGGATCAAACATACCCACTAAGACCCTTACAATGTCCCTATGTTCTCTAAAGCTATAAAGGATTTCCTGATTATCAATGTTATCATGAGTAATCCTTTGGTTATATTTTCCCCTTCTTGGCCAAAGCTTGTAGCAAATGACAACATTTTTGCTGATTTCACCTTTGATAGATTTGATGAGGCTTTTCCATATATAGCACATCTGTGATGAGTGTGGAGATGTGCAGAAGATTTGGCTATGAATTGCAAATGATGTAAAACATAGCTCATTAGCATACAAGGATTTACATCATTCCTCATTTCCATCTCATCATTTGCACGTTTGCATAAGTATATTTAAGGTTGTCCTGCACTGGAGTAAATAGCTTCTATGAATTGCAGCTTAATTGTGCTTATCCACCAACATGGTGGATTGTCTCAGTGCATTTGGATAACTATGAATACCAACCATATTCTGCATAGCAGTTATAACACAGCCCAGTGCTTTCATGCAGGTTCCTTCTTCTAGATTGCAAGTGGAAGATATCCTTTCTTAATAATTCTTATAAGACAGGTACATAATTCTTATTGTTATAACATGCATACCTAATTCTTATTGTTATAACACGCATACCTAATTGTTATTGTTATAACACCCATACCTAATTCTTATTGTTATAACAGCAGCACATAATTTATTTATTTATTTTACATTTGTTGACCAGGCTAGTCCAGCTGGATATATGTCCATTTTAAGTGGAGGCCTGGGGAGAAAAGCTCCACATACATCAAGATGTTTACAAAGACAATGGTATTTACAAAGACATTGGTACATTACAAAGCTTAGGCATACATTGCATTTCATAGGATTTAGCATTTGAATACATAAAATCCTAGTGCAAAAAGTTTTGGATATTACTAATAAAATATGTCTAAAGACACTATTAATTATAAAGTCACACACACAAATGTCACAGAAAAATGCTAGTGTGTAACAGCAATGGATGTTCACACAAAATATGTACAAGGACACTCTTATTCTGTAAAGATGTCCTACTGTAAGATGGCTATGGATAATCATTTAAAATATGTACAGGACATTAGTCCGCTGTAAAGTCACATTAACTTTATTATCAATAGAGAAGACACAAGATTATACTCCTAAGAAGATAGTGTCTAGGGAAGGGTTTGGTAGTTAGTCTGGGTTGACACAGGGGCATATCCAGTGTGATTTAAGGTAGGGCTTTAGTTTTCCTTTAAATAGGTTAGCTGAGGCAAGGGAAGTTAGGTGATTAGGGATGCTGTTCCAGGTTTTACCCACTGTATTAGGGAACAATGCGTCACCAGCTGAATTATTGGATTTAGCTATTTGTACTAGTAGTTTGTTAGATGAGCATAGGGTTTTGAGATTATTATAGGGGGTGACTAGGGTATTGAGTATTGGTGTATTTGTAGGTTGATACAGGATCTTATGGACTATTGTTAGTTGGTTGAAAAGTATTAGATTTGGCAATTCTAACTAGCCTAGTTGATTCAGATCGATACAATGATGGGTCCTATAGGAGGGCCCAGCTGCAAATCTGCAATATTGTTGTAGGAGGTAGATAGTTTACTCAGGTTGCTTTTACATAATTTAGTATAGTTATACTGTGGTGGTGGTGCTGCAGTAGCGTTGTCACCTCACAGTAAGACGTTGTCCTGTTCGATTCTCAGCTAAAGCGTCTTCTGTGTGGAGACATGTGAATGGGCGTACCTTCGTTGAAGGTTGTGCGTCAGAGCTGGCAACTCGGTACGTAAAAATCTTCTGCCAGTCATTAGTGGACTGGAGTTCCGCTGTGGTAACCCCTAACCAGGAAAAGCCGAAAGAAACAGCAGTATAGATAGGCGAGGCATATAGTAGGGTGGAGATAAGGTAGGTATGGGCTATAATGGTCTTGGCTAGTGGAGTCAGAAAGGTTTTGATCCTGTAGAGGGAACCTAATTTTTTGTTCACCGTTTTTATAGTGTTATTAATATGAGGCTCAAAGGTGAGGTTATCAATTAGTACCCCAAG
This sequence comes from Protopterus annectens, assembly GCF_019279795.1. NCBI lineage: Eukaryota > Metazoa > Chordata > Ceratodontiformes > Protopteridae > Protopterus > Protopterus annectens. The sequence continues at coordinate 1,337,527,372 of NC_056746.1, forward strand.
TAGTTTTGTAGTAGGATCAGGAGATATTATAGTTCCAAAGATAGAAGTTACAGTAAAGTTAAGTGGGGAGGCTCTACAGGTGGGGGTGAATCGTAGCATTTTTGTTTTTTAGGGTTCAAGATAAGACATTGATGTAGAAGCCAATTTTCAACTATGTTAATGGTGTTCTGGGTTAGGGACTGAAGTTCTGATGAGGAAGTAGCTGAGCATATAAGTGTGGAGTTGTCTGCATATTGGATACGGGTAGCTTGAAGAATTACAGAATGGAGGTCATTTGTGAAGATGAAGAGAAGAGGACCCAATATTGAGCCTTGAAGGGACACCTATGGCAACTGGGAGGTGGGAAGATAAGGCATTTGCTCATAGTACAGCCTGTTGCCTGTTTTTTAAGTAGGACTGGAACCACTGTATAGCAAGCGCATCCAGTGACAGGTTTTTAAGTGTGTTTATGAGAAGGTGGTGGTTAACCATGTCAAAGGTTTTTGACAAATCAGTAAAGAGGGCTGAGGATAGAGTGTCAATGCGATTTCTATTAATGCAGTCAGTAAAGGATAAGAGAGCGGAGGTGGTGCTATGAAATGGTCAGAAGCCATGTTGGCAGGTGGCTAATAAATTATTTTCAAGTAGGTGGCTTAAAAGTTGCTTATGAATGCATTTCTACATTACTTTTGCCAAAGGGGATAGTATGGATATGGGCCTGTAGTTGGAAAACTCTTTGGAATTACCATCTTTATGCAGGGGGATAATGTGAGAAACTTTCCAGATTAATAGGATGGTTCCTTCAGAAATAGTAATATTAATGAGGATGGATATAGGGTAGGCTATGGCTTTTGCTGCATTTTGCAGGTATTCTGCAGGTAGTAGGTCTGCAGAAAGAGTGGTGGCTTTAAGTTTCTGAATAAGGTTACAGACAAGGGATGTGTGAACTGGTTGAAAATGAAATAGAGCGGGGTTATTGGAGATGGCAGGTGTAGATGATGTGGAGTTAGGAGATAGTTGGTTGACCAGGGATTGAATGGTTTCTGTGAAAAAAGTGTTAAGAGTTGGCCATTTGAATGGGATTGTTGTGATCAGAGCCTAAGGGAGTAGGAGTGCCTGAGTGGCCTGGCTGTAGGAGGTTATTAATGCCTAACCAGAATTTTTGAGGATTATTTTGGTGGGTTTGTTGAAGTTGGCAGTAGTAGTTCCTGTTGTCAGACAATATGGCTTTTTTGCTTCATTTCTTAGCTGTCTGAACATTAATTGTTCTGAAGGGTTTTTTGTTGACCGCCAGCTGGCCCATAGTTTATTTCTTAGGAGGATTTTTTGTTGGGTAGTCTTGTTGAGCCATGGGGCCAGTTTAGTCCGGGTTCTAACTTTGCGTGTTGGGGCACGGCAATCAAGAATGGCTGCATCATCCAATGGAAATCATAGCCAGGGGGCGTAACTACACTGTCATAGCCAGGGGGCGTAACTACACTGTTAATGGATATCATAGCCAGGGGGCGTAACTACACTGTTAATGGATATCATAGCCAGGGGGCGTAACTACACTGTCATAGCCAGGGGGTGTAACTACACTGTTAATGGATATCATAGCCAGGGGGCGTAACTACACTGTTAATGGATATCATAGCCAGGGGGTGTAACTACACTGTTAATGGATATCATAGCCAGGGGGCGTAACTACACTGTCATAGCCAGGGGGTGTAACTACACTGTTAATGGATATCATAGCCAGGGGGTGTAACTACACTGTTAATGGATATCATAGCCGGGGGTGTAACTACACTGTCTTGTATTGATGGCTTGAGCCATGTTTCAGTGAGACAGAGGAAGTCAAAAAAATGTACATCTATAAGGGCATGCAGGTGAGCAACTTTATTATTTATGCTATGAATATTAAGATGAGCTATCAGAAGAGAGTTGGGGGGCCTAGTAGTCAGGTATGTGTTAGTAGGAGTTGTATCAGGCTTTGTAGTTGAGCTAGAGGTTGGACCAGGGTTTGGGTGTATGTCACTGTCTAAAAGGGGGTGGACCTGTATTCTCAGGGTGAGTTGTAAAAGTTTACAAATTAGGTTCTGGGATTTCCTGGCTTTTGGGCTATAATAAGTGATGTGAGTAAGTCTACGAAACTTGGTTGATGAATACTTTGGTGGACAGGATGTATTATAGGGACTATGGGGAAGGAGAAGTGTTGGTATAGTGGTTTCCTTATAGAGGTTGTGAGATCTGAGATATTTATGGTGTTCATAGAAAGTAAGTAGATAAGGTATAGTTAGAAGAGTTAGTAGTGAGAATAAAAGTAAGGGTTTGTGGTATGTTAGGGCAGTTAAAGGAGGCACTGTAGATTCAATTCAGTTGAGGTTGATATACAGGAATAACTACAGATAGAATAGTAAGGTGGTGACTGGCAGGACGTGAGTATTAGCTCTTGAAGGGGAAGGAGTTTGTGATTGGTGGTAGTGTAAGGGGGTGTGGTAAGGGGTGTATAAATGTAGGACTGCCGGGGGTGGGTAGAATTTGGGGGTAGGGTAGGGGAGCAGAGTGAGCCCGCAGAGTGAACGGAGTGGGTTGAGCCACAGAAGGAGTGAACCCTAGGACCACAATCAATAGAGCTGATTGCTAAGGTAAGTTTAGGTGGGGAGAGATAGGTGATAAAAACCTAGGTAGTAGGAAGAATGTGTAGAGTGGCTAGGCTGTGAAGAGTATAAAATAATAGAAGGATATAGTGGGACTACAACTAAACAAGTAGGGAAGGATATAAGTTATTAACAGAGGTTAAAAGAGGGGAAGGGAGGCTAGGTTTCTATTCTTAGAATTCTTATTTTTATAATACCCCTACATAATCATATTCATCATTGTACCAAGGTCATCATAAGGATCATTGCTGAGGTTAAGATGAATGAGGAGTACACAGTGATCTAACACCTGATGGATGGTCTACAGCAAAACCAAACATACTCTTATGTGACTAGCTTGTTTTGTTTAGAGAAGACATGTATGACTACCTGATTATTGGCATCATAAAACCTCTAGTCAAAGGCGTTCATGAAGAAAACAGAAGCAGTAGTAATGGACCTAGATGAGGAAGCTGACATTCCCAGCCAGTAGTAAAGGACCTATCTGAGGAAGCTATGACACTCCCGGCTGGTAGTAATGGATCTGTCTGAGTAGGCTGTGACATTGCCAGGCAGTATTAATGGACCTGTCTGAGAAGGATGTGACATTCACAGCCAGTAGTAAAGGATCTGTCTGAGGAGGCTATGACATTCCCAGATGGTAGCAACAGACCTGTCTGAGAAGGCTATGACATTCCCCACTAGTAGTGACAGACTTGTCTGAGGAGGCTGTGACATTCATAGCCAGTAGTAAAGGATCTGTCTGAGGAGGCTGTGACATTCACAGCCAGTAGTAAAGGATCTGTCTGAGAAGGCTATGACATTCCCGACTAGTAGTGACAGACTTGTCTGAGGAGGCTGTGACATTCACAGCCAGTAGTAAAGGATCTGTCTGAGGAGGCTATGACATTCCCAGACAGTAATAATGGACCTGTCTGAGGAGGCTGTGACATTCCCTGCCAAGACATTGACATGCTTGCCAGTGCTAAATATGATACAGTTTACAAACCCCATGCAAGAGTGTGTGCTTAAATGCTTGGTGTCCTTACTTGCCTTCTATAAAAGAACCAAACAAATTATCTGCTTGTCTAAACTCCTTGGTCTTACTGATTGAGTCAAATATGTACCTCTAGTTTGACAAAAATGTTTTCGGACTCTGACTTGTTTTTAGTCTATTGTCACTTCACTGGTAGCTAGACAAATGGACTGAAGGACAATTCAGAAACTCTCTTAATGTGAACGAAAGGTTGGTCCTCAAAGGTGCATTATTTTTGTGGAAGGTTGCATAGGGCTCACCAGCACATCAGAGACTACACTTCATGGATTCCTCTGACTGAAGTAACTACAACTATGAAAATAGCAGTCTGGGTATGTTATGTTCAAATGAAAATGGTATAGACGTTCCTGTGCCAGCCATGAGATGCTGGATAAATAGATTGCTGGAGACTGAGAGTACCTTCCAGAAATTGTTCATTGCCTGCACTGAAAACAGTATGGCTTCTCCAGGGATGTGGTAGAGATGACCGAATGGTGTGTTTTTACAGAGATGTAGAACAGAAATTGCTTACAGTTTGAAGAGGTACTAGAACATTCAAGGAATGGAAGAAGAAACTGACTTCTTGTACCAAAGTGAAACATTTTTCCATTTTGAGAAACATGGCTATGTATTATAAGATGTCCTTGCAAATGTAAGTTTATATAGTATTGATGGTGACAATAAGTGCCTATAACATATTAGATCAGTATCTTCTAAGCTGTCATTTTGAGAAATTTGAGATTGCATACAACAGTGTCTTATTCTGTTTGAGAGATGATGTTGTGCTTTGGGATGAGCTACTTGAACTACTTATAAAATAAATAGTCATTCTACAAGAGGATCAACCTGTTGCCTATGCGTCGAGAATTCTTACCCAAACTAAGATGCAGTATGCCCAGATCGAGAGAGCTTTTGGCAGTTGTGTTTGCAAGTTTGAAGTTGGGTAGACCTATCCAGATTGAAACAGACCACCAACCATTAGTCACTAGCTTGAGAAAGCCTATGCATTCAGCTCCAGCCTGACTGCAATGAATGATGCTGAGACTGCAAAAGTACAAAGTCAATCTTGTCTGCAAGAAAGGCAAACTTCTTTATCTTGCTGATACATTGTCCAGAAACACCACAGAACAGTATGAGAATGAGAACCTTGATTTTGAAGTTATAGAAGTGAGAAATTTTTCTTCCATACATCTTGATGAGTTGAGAGATCACACAGCTACAGATCCAGGTTTACAAAGACTCAACCACTTTATCAGTCAAGGATGGCCATCAAAGCAGCCTAGTTTACCTCAAGAAGTACAACCTTAATTTCCATACAGAGATGAGATTTTGGCTGACAAAGGTATCATAATGAAAGGTCCAAAAGTAATTGTTCCTTGGTCCTTCCAATCGGAGTACATTACTATCTTGCATCATGGTCACCCAGGAGTCGAATCTACCAAAAAAAGGGCAAGAGACCTAGTACTTTGGCCTTCTGAGTCAGAAGACATTGTGACAGCACTTTTATCTTGTTCATTATGTAATAGTACAAAGCCACATCAACAGAAGGAACCACTTCAGCTTAACCAGATTCTGGAACTACCTTGGTCGACAGTAGCCACAGACATCAAGTGGAATGGTCAGCATTATTAAGTGTTAGTAGACTCTTACTCCAATTGGTTTGAGATTGACCTACTTCCCAACCTAGCTTCCAGTGCTGTCATTACTACGATGAAACATCACTTTGCAGTTCATGGTACCCCACACAAAGTTATTTCTGACAATGGCATGCACTTTACAAGACAACAGTTCAACAGATTTGCTGAAGAATGGGACTTTGCTCACATCACACGTAGTCCTGAGTACCCACAGTCAAATGGTTTGGCAGAGCTGCATGTTCTAGTGCAAAGTGTAAAACAGTTACTAGAGAAGTTAAAATGAGATAGTGATGTTTTCTTCAATCTGTTGAATCACAGAAATATTCCTCGTGATAAACATCTTGGTTCACCTGCTCAGACACTTCTGTGGAGACCAACCAAAACCACATTACTAATCAGTAGTCAATTGTCAGTTCCATGTGTCAAGAACAACAGGTTAGTGAAGGCAATCTGTTGAAGAAGCGCTTAACCCAGAAGTCCTGCTATGATAAAACTAGCAAACCACTCAACCTGTTACAAGAGGGGGGGGGGGGAGTGGTAAGTATGCAGACATCCAAAGGTAATGATTGGATTAATGTTGTGAAGAAAATTGATCCATAGCCGAGATCATACAATGTGATTTCAGGAAAAGAAATTTCTAGGTGGAATCAGAAGCATTTGAGACCATTGTCCAAGCCTATACCACAGCACATAGCCTGTTAGAAAGACTTTATCCCAGCGTCAGTTGTCTGTTATTCCAATTCCAGAGGAAGTTCCAGAGGACATTCCCATTCTTATGATGAATCCAGAAGTTCCTGATACCAGAAGACATTCCAATTCTTATGATGAATTCAGAAGTTCCCGATATGAGCTGCGCACCGCACACTGTCCCTGTTGCTAAGTTTAGTCCAGACTGTTAAATTACGAGATATGGTCAAATCTCTAAACCCTGTAGCAGATATGCAGCAACTTGGACATGAACATTGTTTTGGTTCTAATGCATATACTAATGCATGTCTAGCTCTGATATTGTTTTGTATAAAGGGCAATCTTTTTACGAGGTAGGATGTAGATAAATATGTGTGTGTATGTACCTTTAAGAAGCTATCCGAGGGCTTGCACAAGTGTATAAATACTGAGCATATGTGAGCCTGACTGCCATTTTGTAGTAAGCAGTTGAGATGTAAGCATGTATGTATGTAAGGTCTGTCAGTTAATCAGTTTGTTTATATTTTATGATGCTGCTATCCATTCTGATGTGTTTCTATGTATTTAAAGCATCTAAATGAAATACCCGCCTGCTTGCCATCGATGTTAGAGAAGGACAAGTGACAACCACCCCCAATAAAAACCCATAATACATAGGGACACAATTGAGTTGGATTGCATGGCCAGGCTTATAAAGTCCCTGGGGGTCATTAGCCTAGTATATAACTATGAGCTATGAGAGAGTAATTCTGAGACTGCAAACCATCAATGGAAAAGTGTACAAAACCCCTCTGTAGACTATTGTGTCTCTTGAAATAAGAACACAGACAGCTTCCCAATCATTTTCCCTACATATCAGCAAATCAACTGCATTCCTAGCTGAGTTAAGTACAAACTTGCAGTGTTAAAGATTGTACTGCATTTTATTTTATTTTTGTGTATTTAATTATTTCAGTGGTCTGTATCTCTCTGTAGTTTTCTATTTAATTGTTTCATAGAATACTGTGGGCTCTCTCTGTCTCTGCAGTTAGGTTTCCCGCCCTCCCTGTTCTTGTTCTGGTATTAACCTTGGTGGCTTTGGAATTGCCCGCCCCTCCTGTAAATTTGTGTTTGAACACTCCTCCTGGGTCTATCTCATTTACGTACAGTGAGATCATATTTTGACTTCAGACACTCCTACTCATCCCATCCGTTAAGCTCTATCCCAGCTCTATTCTAGTCTAGTGTCACTAGCTCACTCTACCTAATACAGAGAGAACATTTGTGAAGGGCAAGCCACCTTAATTTTGAATTATCTTCTGTTTCTCCTTTCCCCCTTTTCCACTTTCCAAAAAAAATTCTAAGCTTGTTTTCTGCCTCTCCTGTAACTGGTTTAGTAAGCTTCTTGAGCCCCTAAAGCCTTTCTGTGTTGGAGGGAGGCCTTCTAGCTTATCAGTGAGAGTGGTAAGCACTAGGTAGCCTATCTAGAGTGGTTTCTGGCCCAGAAATTGTAGATTATTGTCCGTTTGGCAGTTTTTCCATCTCCTTCAACTTTGTGGTTTAAAAGCCCACGTTTGCACTTGTTTCCCACCCTTCCTGTAACTAGTCTAGTCCAGATTTGCTGTATCCAGGACTGTTTGTAAGCTTCTGAGCCCTCCAAGCCTTTCTGTGTTAGAGGGAAGCCTTCTAGCTTATTAGTGGGAGTGGTAAGCACTTGGTAGCCTATCTACCACAAGAACCAAGTACGGATTCTTAGTTTTAGCACTTGAATTTGCTTATCCGTGCTCAGCACTTGTTCAGAACTTGTTGATAGCACTAAATAAGCTACAAATTACTACAGAACTTAACCTTCCTCTTTACCTAGAGGAAAACAGTTTTTCTACTTACCTTTCTCATTTGCTTAGAGAAAAACAGATCTTCTACTCACTTTCCTCACTTGCGTAGAGGAAAGTAGTTTTTTATTCAGGCATGTCCAAGGGTCTTTACTATCTGCTGCAATTTTGTTTTCATAGCTAGCTTTAGAGGATTTGATGAGGGATCTCAACCTTTTGCTGAGGCTGATAAGGGAGTTTTTCCAGTCTTGGGACTTCACCTTATTCTGCTTCAGTTTCCTCCTTCTGTTGTAGAGTTTGCTTATAGCGGGGGACCACCAGATTGGCTTTCTTTTTTTTTTGAGGAGAGAGTCTTCGTTATATTGGGTATGACGAGATCCATGCATTTGTGTACTTGTTTGTACAGTGCATTGGTATTTGATATGGCGGTCATGCAACTATTCTCGATTTGCATGGGTGCCGTGAAGTTAGCCACCTCTGTTTTTAGAAGCCCAAAGTTAGTTTTGGAGAAATTTTTCATGGTGGTTACGTTTGTTGGAGAGGAGGGAGGAATGTGGATTTCCAAGGTGATTAACTTGTGATCGGATCTAACCAGGAAGGAGTTGAATATTGGTGTAGAGCAATGGTCGCCATGTTAGTAAGCACTTGGTAGCCTATCTACCACAAGATCCAGGTACAGATTCTTAGTTTTAGCACTTGAATTTGCTTATTCGTGATAAGCACTTGCTCAGAACTTGTTGATAGCACTAAATAAGCTACAAATTACTACAGCACTCAACCTTCCTCTTTACCTAGAGGAAAAAAGTTTTTGTACTTACTTTTCTCATTTGCTTAGAGAAAAAAAGCTCTTATACTCACTTTCCCCACTTGCGTAGAGGAAAGTAGTTTTTTATTCAGGCATGTCCAAGGGTCAGCTCCCAGTGTTCTCTCCTATCTATCTGATGAATCTGGGCATCTTGAGGCAATGTAGCAATTGCCTGATGTAAACAGACAAACCTGTACTCCTACCACCCAACACCACAACCTGTGAGAGATGCACTTATCTAGCCAAACTGGAGGTAAAACTCTCTCCAACCAAGACTGAACTTGACAGTCAGGAGCAGTAGGTAAACACTTGCACAACACCACTATCATCACATAGTCCCCATTAAACCTACACCACCAAAATCCACACATAGAAACACAAAAACATTTGCAGAGGCTCTCAATAATAATCTGCTCAAGCAACAGAGACCTGCAAAGCAGAAACACAAGCAACCTCAACCCCTCAACACAACCCAAATGAGACATAACCCACAGACTCAGTGTGGCAATAAATCACAGCCTATAAAGCAAACAGACGTACCCAACACGCTATAGGTGACTCTATAGTCAGGCAGACTGATGTCCCACTCACCAGGCTAAACAAGGAGAAGGTTACTGTCAGCTGCCTGTCAGGTGCCAGGATCTGCCACATAACCCATGCACTCAGGTCACTCCACAACAAGTACAGATATGACTCTGTCATTGTCCATGTTGGTGTGAACGACCTGAGACATACCTCCCTGGACTACATGAAAAGAGACATGGAAGAGCTCTCCAATCTTGTAGCCCAGGCAGGTATGACTATAGCCCTGAGTAGCATCCTGCCTTTGCCCAGAATGATACCGCAGTACAAGGACAAAATGATTGACTTCAACAATTGGCTAAGCTTCTGGTGTCATTCTAAGGAGATCCAGTATCTGTCTGCCTGGGATGACATGGTCGCCAGACCACGATGCTTTGCCAGAGATGACCTGCACCTGTGGCCCCTGGGATTCTGGATACTAGCTAAGGCTCTTGCTGCCCCTATAGTACCTTTTTTAGGAAAGGTTCAAATGACAAATTCATCACTGTAACAGGAACAGGCAAGCAAAAACTGAGGGTAATGCTACTAAATGCTAGAAGTTTAAATCTCAAAATGCACTCACTCGAGGCACTTCTTAAAATGGGCAACATCAATATCTATGCAGTGACTGAGTCCTGGTTCAAGGCTCTAGAAGAGCACCCCTGCATTACCAGGCTATAACTCATAAGACACTTTTTGGCCATCTAACCTGGACCAGAACACCAAAGGCAGAGGTGTGTGTCCATATTCATTAAGGATATCTACACCTCCAGCCTAGTTGCGCAGCATAATGCATCCAAGGTTATCCAAGTACAACTAACTCTGGGCAAAACTGCAATCCAAATTGTAGCTTGCTACAGATCCCCCCACTATGCCCCAGGATTCCCACTCCTCTTTTCTTGATATCCTGGAAAATATTAGGTTCAACCAAAGACCCTAATAATGGACGATTTCAACTAACCCACCATTAACTGGGAAAACAACTCCTATATCAACCCCTTTGCTCAACGCTTTCTGGAATTCATACATTCCAATGCCCTGGATCAACTTATCCACACCCCCACCAAAGGCAACAATATCCTAGACCTAGTCATTACCAACATGAGGGACCAATGTTCCATACCTGAAATCAACTCCTCGTTGGTCAGATCCGACCATAAGCTAATCACCCTAGATATCTGCATCCCACCCCCACCCAGCATTAAGAAAACCACAGTAAAAAATTTCTCCAAAGCCAACTTCATGCTTCTTAAGACAGAGGTGGCAAACTTAATGACACCCATGCAGATGGACAATACAGTTACAACTGCTGAATACTACACAAATGCACTCTATAAGCACTTACCTGAGTGCATGGATTGTGCTATCCCAAACAGAACCAAGATGCTATCCTCCAAAAAAAGGAAGCCAATCTGGTGGTCCCCTGCCATAAACTCTACAACAGAAGGAAGAAACTGTTGCAAAAGAGAGTAAAATCCCATGAGTGGAGGAGCTCCCTGCTCAGCCTCAGTAAGAAGCTGAGATTCCTTATAAGATCCTCCAAAGCTAGCTACGAAAACAAAATTGCCACTCATTCTAAGGGCAACCACAAAGCATTCTATAGCTATGTCAAGAATCTCAATGGCAACACCCAGATCTGCTCCGAGTTACAGCACAACGGCATGAAAATTACAGAACCAACTGATATTGCCAACATCCTGGCAGATAGGTTCAGTACTAACTTTAACCCCCTGTCACCCCCTAAAGGGCCAATATCTATACAGGAAGAATGCAGTGTCCCTGTAATCACATCTATGCAGCTAAAAGCTGCACTGTCTAAAACCAAAAACGCAACATCCCACGCTGCGTTTTACATGAACTTCAGAACGAACTGGCTCCCCACCTAAACACCATGTTCAATCATAGTCTCATGTCAGACTTTGTGCCCACTGAATGGCGCACAGCAATAGTTATCCCACTCCACAAAGGGGGGGGCCACCACTGATTCTGGGAACTATCGCCCTATTAGCCTGACGAGCCTGGTCTGCAAGGTCATGGAACTCATAAACAAAGACATTGGTAACCTCCAAACTCTGGACCCCACCCAGTTTGGGTTTGTGAAAGGCAGATCATGCCTTCTGAACCTGATCAACTTGTTTGAGGCAGTCACCAAAGCCGTAGACAAGGGTAAGGTGGTTCACACAGCCTATCTTGACCACGCCAAGGCTTTCGACACCTTCCCCCATTCTGGAATTATAGCTAAACTCACTAAACTAGGTATAAAGCCCTATGTCACAAGATGGTTTACCAACTGGCTCACTGACAGAACCCACACACTAAAAGTTGTAGACTCCAAATCTGACTTCAAACCAGTGACAAGTGGAGTACCACAGGGTTCACTCCTGGGACCTCTCCTGTTTGGTATCTACTTCTCTGAAGTACAGGTTAACACACAAGGCCTCTGGCTAATGAAGTTCACAGATGACTGCAAACTAGGAGCCATAGCCAAGTCCCCAAATGATGTGGGCATCCTACAGATGGGCCTCACTGAGACAGATGCCTGGTGTCAGAGGCATGGCCTCAAGCTCAATGCCAAAAACTGCATGTAATCCCTTTTGGTAAAAACTCTGTACCCATGAACTACCACATAAACGGCAGTCTACTTAACACTGAATGTGTGATAAGAGACCTTGGGACCCAAGTGGGCAGTAGTCTATCCTTTGATAATCACATCGCCACAGTAGTCAGGAAATCCTTCTATGTGGCACACCTCATCACAAAAGGGTTCTTATCTAGGAAAAAAGAGGTAATTGTTCCCCTATACTCTGCACTTATTAGACCCATTATAGAGTACAACGCCCCTTTTGGAATGTACCTCACAAGACATTTTCAGCAGCTGGAAAGGCCACAGATGTATCTCACAAAGAGGATTACTGGCCTGAAACAGATGACCTACACTGACAGTCTCAAACAATTCCAGCTTTACTCTGTGGCATATCACCTTCTCCGAGGAGATCTCTGCCTAACATATAAAACTATGTTAAACCCAGAGCTGTTGGACATGCTACACCTAAAGAAATCCCAGTCTGTCCGAGCAACACGCTCTAGGGACATAAACCTTGTCACCACAATAAACAGGACATGATGGAGGGATAGATTCCTGTCCCAGAGACTTCTTATACTCTGGAACAAGCTACCCATCTATGTCAAGCAAAGTTCCTCATTAGTACTCTTCAAGAAACATCTTGATGAGTGGATGGGAAATAGGAAATACACCCTGGGGATCATTTCTGTGGCTCTGCTTGACAAGGGCACAGGAAATTAACTTTCTTGGGTGGCGTAAGCCAGGGAACCTTGTTGTCGAGGCTTACTTAGGCCCTTGGGCCGATAGCCTAGTACCTACCTATGAACCTATGTAGTTCAATGAACACCAAGACTTCAACTTACAACTTAACAGTTTTAAGATTCCCTGACACTGTTTACTATTTTTGCAGCAGGACTGTGCTTTGCAAATGTTGCTAGCCTTTGTTTATAGGTTCATAGGTGTGTACTAGGTGTGTACTAGGCTAATGGGCCTGGAGCCTTTACAAGCCTAGCCCATAGGATTATCCTGGCATTGTGCCACCAACCTTAGTTCTTAGTGACTATATCGAGTAGAGACACTATAGTGATCCCCGGGGTGAATTTTCTATTTCCCATCCACTCATCAAGATTTCTCTTAGAGGGCCAGTGAGGTGCTCTGCTTGACATGTATGGGAAGTCTATTCCATAGCATGGGCAGTCTCTGGGTTATGAACCTGTCCCTCCAGCATGTTCTATTGATTGTGATAATTCGGTTGAGGTCTCTGGAGCGTGTGGTGTGGAGGGATTAGGATTTCTTTAGATGTAGCATTTCTAACAAAGCTGGGTCAGACATGGCTTTGTAAGTCAAGCAGAGATCTCCTCTAAGTAGGCGATATGAGATAGAGAATAGTTGGAATTTTCTGAGTCTGTCCATATAGGACATGTTTTTAAGGCCCTGGATCCTCTTTGTGAGGTACTTTTGTGGTCTCTCCAGTTGTTGCAGGTGTCTATTGAGGTACATGCCAAATGGGGTGTTGTACTCGATTAGCCTAATGAGGGAAGAGTAAAGGGTGACAATGACCCTTAGTAATGAGATGTGCCACACAGAAAGACTTTCTGACTACGGTGGCAATGTGGTGGTCAAAAGAAAGGTTGCTGTCAACCTTTGTTCCCAGATCTCTTGTAGCGCCTTCTGTGTTGGTGGACTACCATCAATGTGGTAATTCAAGGGAACCGGGTTTTTCCCAAAGGGGGTAAAGACACATTTTTTGGTATTGAGCTTCGGGCCATGGTTCTGACACCAGTCATTTGTCTCATTGAGGCCTTTCTGTAGGATGTCAGCATCACTTGGGGAGTTAATAATATCTTCCAACTTGCAATCATCTCCGAACTTTGACAGCCAGAGTCCCTTCGTATTGGCCTGGACTTCAGAGAAGTAGATACCAAACAGGAGAGGACCTAGGACTGAACCTGTGGGACTCCACTCATGACTGGTTGGCAGTCTGACTTGGAGTCAGCTACTTTCACACTGTGGGTTCTATCTGTGAGACAGTTTGCAACCCACCAAGTGATATAGAGGTTGATGCCTAGCTTAGTACGTTTTTCTGATTCCTTTGTGGGGAATGGTATCAAAGGCCTTGGCCTGATCAAGGTAGGCTGTATGAACCACCATGCCTTCATCCACAGCTCTGGTGACTGACTCAAAGAAGTCAACCAATTTGAGCAGGCATGATCCCTTCAGAAAACCAAACTGTGTAGGATCCAGAGTTTGGAGATTCCCTCTATCCTTGTTTATTAGGTCCATGATGATGCATTTCATAGCTTTACATATCAGACTCGTCAGTCTAATGGGGTGATAGTTCCCAGGGTCTGTAGTTGCTCCTCCTTTGTGGAGAGGGATGACTGTAGCAGTGCACCATTCAGTACGGACAAAGCCTGAGGTGAGGCTGTGACTGAACAGGGCGCACAGGTGAGGTGCCAGTTCACTCTGTAGTTCATATAGAACCCAGCCAGGGATACTGTTGGGTCCCATAGAAGCTGTATTCTTGGCCTTGGACAGTGCTGTCTTAACCTGTGCAGCAGTAATACTGGGTGCCTGGCAGTCTACTGGTATTGCTATTAGTCCTTTGTGGGGGGTAACGTTAGCACTGAATCTGTTTGCCAGTGTATTTGCAATATCTGTTGGCTTGGTGTAGGTGATAGCATTGTGCAGTAGCTCAGAGCAAATCTGGTATTGCCATAGAGATTCTTTACATAACTATAAAAGGCCTTATGGTTGTCTTTACTATCTGCTGCAATTTTGTTTTCATAGCTAGCTTTAGAGGATTTGATGAGGGATCTCAACCTTTTGCTGAGGCTGATAAGGGAGTTTTTCCAGTCTTGGGACTTCACCTTATTCTGCATCAGTTTCCTCCTCCTGTTGTAGAGTTTGTTTATGGCAGGGTCCACCAGATTGGCTTTCTTTTTTTTTTTTGAGGAGAGAGTCTTCGTTATATTGGGTATGACGAGATCCATGCATTTGTGTACTTGTTTGTACAGTGCATTGGTATTTGATATGGCGGTCATGCAACTATTCTCCATTTGCATGGGTGCCGTGAAGTTAGCCACCTCTGTTTTTAGAAGCCCGAAGTTAGCTTTGGAGAAGTTTTTCATGGTGGTTACGTTTGTTGGGGGAGGGGGGGGGGTGGGGGTGGGAGGAATGTGGATTTCCAAGGTGATTAGCTTGTGATCGGATCTAACCAGGAAGGAGTTGAATATTGGTGTAGAGCAACGGTCGCCATGTTAGTAATGACCAGGTCAAGGATGTTGCTACCTCTAGTGGGGATAAGAACGAGTTGGCCCAGGGCATTGGAATTAATGAATTCCGGAAAGCGTTGGGCAAGTGTTTTGGTACATGAGTAGTTTTCACAGTTAATGGAGGGGTAGTTGAAGTCACCCAGTATGAGAGTGTTAGGTTGGACCCTAATATTCTCCAGGGTGCTTAGGAATGTGGAGCGTGAATCTTGGGACATAGCTGGGGACCTATAGCAGGCTACGACCTGAATCACTGTCTTATCCAATGTTAGCTGCACCTGAAGTATCTCAGATGTGTTATGTTGGGCTACCAGTCTGGAGGTGTGCGCATCCTTTATGAATATGGAAATACCACCACCTTTGGAGCTTCGGTCCAAGTTTGGGGGCTGAAAGGTGTGGAATGAGTTGTAGTCTTGTAGTGCAGGGGTGCTTTCTGCTGCCTTGAACCAAGTTTCTGTTACAGCACAAATATTGATGTTCTCCATTTTAAGGAGCACTTTGAGTGAGCGCATTTTGAGATTTAGACATATAGCATTGAGCAGCATGACCCTCAAACTGCATTTGTTTGTAGTGTGGTAATATGGTCTTTGGAACACCGCCTAAAAAAGGCACTATATGGGTGGCAAGAGCCTTGGTCAGTATCTGGAACCCCAGGGGTGATGGATGCAGGCAATCTCTGGCAAAGCATCGAGGTCTGTCAATCATGTCATTCCAGGCAGACTGGATCCCCTTAGAATGACACCAGAAACTTAGCCAGTTGTTGAAATCAATCATTTTCTGCTTGTACTGTGGCATCATTCTGTGTGATGGTAGGATACTGCTCAGGGTTAGGGTAATACCTGCCTGGGTTACATAATCCGAGAGCTCCTCCATGTTTCTTTTCATGTAGTCCAGAGAGGTACGTCTCAGTTCATTCACACCCACATATACAATGACGGTGTCATTTTTGTACCTGTTGCTGAGGGACCTGAGTGCATGTGTTATGTGGTGGATCCTGGTGCCTGACAGGCAGCTGACTGTTTCTCCTTATTCATCCTAGTGAGTGGGACATCAGTGTGCCTCACTATCGAGTCACCTTTCCTGCAGTTGCATGAATATGAAGATGGAATATGTAAGTAAGGGAATGTTTGTAGGGGGTCTATATTAAATCAGTGAATTCTTAAAATAGCGAACGCTGATTTATTGACCCTTTAAAAGCAAAAGCTTGAAATCCCAAAGACATGGAGCAGCGATTCGTTTTTTCCAGGGAAAAAAAATCACTGTTTCACAAAATAAAAAAAAACAAACTTCAAAACACTAAATAAAGTAGGGGGCATCACCCCCCACATCCTCCGATGTGGGGTGCCACCCACACTCCCCCTACTTAAATATACCAACTCCAAGATCACACCATAGTGGAGGAAATGGCAAAGTTCCAAAAACGGCACAGAGATTTTTTTACCTGGGAAAAAAATCGCAGTTCCATGTCTTGGGATTTCAAGCTTTCGCTTTGAAAGGGTCAATAAATCAGAGCTTGCTATTTTAAGCATTCACTGATTTAATATAGACCCTTTGCAGGGGTACATTCATTCAAACTGGGGATACAGGGAGTCATTTGTGTTTGTGCAAGGACCTTGTTAGCTAACCACTTGGGATCATTTAAGCAGCTTGGTAGGCAGCTGAGTGTCAGGGATTTTAGAAAATCTTTCCTGATTACCTTTTTGGTTGTGACTATATAAAATGCAAACTTTCTATTCCCACACACACACACACACACACACACACACACACACACACACACCCTGATCAAGTAGGAGCTTCTTTGGCATTTCAACTTCAACCTCATAATTCTCAGGTAAAGTTATTCATCTCCACAACCTACATTTGGTGAGGTGAAAAAAGACATAGCTAGATACTCAGACAATATCGGATCATACTATGCAATTCCTGTACTGTCTGCACTAGCCAGGCATTTAGTGATGGTCACCCTTTTATTTCCTACAAATCTTTTGGGTTTCTAATACCATGATGGTAATGGACCCCGTTCCTATGTCAAAGTATGATTACAGTTCATGAAATTAGTATTGTTTCAATCTGTCACCCTTTTGACTGACCTGCTGGAGAAGAATGCCTTGCAGGAACTAGACCTTGCTACCTGCAAGAATTTTTTTCTCCCTCCAAGCAATGATACTCTGTTTTGTACCTAATGACTTTGTCCATTCTTAGGGCATATCTGAAATAATTGGTACTTAATCTAGTGTAAGATGATACTTCAGCTCTACTGGCAAACTCATTTATTAATAATCACTAAAAGTATTGTCTTTTACCTCTGTTATATTTCAGCCAGACTGATGACAAAATGAATGTGTTCTTGATCTCCATGGTGGTTGACAAGCATTTTATCTGACACAATCTTTTTACTACATCTCTCATGAGCTAAAGGCCAACAGAGCCTGGATAGAAAGACTAGGCAGCTCTGGGGTTTCCTGCAGCTGAGGACATGTCTTTGCACATGGCTTCCTGCAGCTGAGGACATGTCTTTGCATGTGGCTTCCTGCAGCTGAGGACATGTCTTTGCACATGGCTTCCTGCACTTGAAGACATGTCTTTGCACGTATTTTCTGATGTATTCAATGAGCATTATTATGTATCTGCAATTCATAAAGTGACTAAAAAGACATTTCTTGCTGTCTTTAATACTTAGTGTGTGTGATCCTGGCAAATTAATTCATACTAATTAATACACTGAGTTACCACTAACTATGATTAGCCTAACTTAATTCCATAGACTGTACTCCTTAAGTCCAAGGCTACAGGGCCTTCCACGCATTTAGACCAACAACTGCACAGACTGGGGCCAAATGTTGGAGGTGTGTCCGTCTACATTAGCAACAAACATACACCCAGGTTGGTTAAATAGGATGATACTATGGAGCTCAACTACATGCAATTTACTGTAGATCCCTCACTATAACATGGTCACCACTGATGCTCCTAGACTCTCACAACCCTTGCCTAAACCTATTAGAGGCACTCGCCATCCAACTAAGCAGCATATTCATGGGTAACTAACTGGTCCCATACATAGTCTCAAACTTACAGGCACAATATGCACCAGACTTTAATCCAACACCCTAAAACAGATGGTGCATGCTCCAACCAGAGGATCAAACATACTGGCTCTGGCATTCACTAACGCACCCCGTGTCATGTCCTTACAAGTGAGGTCGGATCACAAAATTGTCTCATTTGAAGTAAAAAATCAATTCAGAAAATCTAGCCAAATGTGTAACAGTTAATCTTATTGCATTTAAGTCAGTTGTGTGAACCAAAATTGCCTTGACCATTTAATTGCTATAAGGGCAAGTTCTGATCTTTCTGTTATTGAATGAAAAGGTATTTTTTGAAAGTACCCCACTGTAAGGTGTGCTGCAGCAGAAGCTGGGAATTTTGTGATTCACTTCAGACAAAAATCTCTGTCCTTGTACTGCCTCCCTTTTTTTCATTGTCCAGAAATGTGCGTCTGTCCAAGAGTTCATAGGTTCATACTAGGCTATCTGCCCTAGGGCATTTATAAGCCTAGCCAGAGTGTGTTTGGCTTTCGCCACCCATTTTAAATTAATTTTGCTATGCCTTTTTTTGAGGTTAGTATACTGTGCCTCTGTCTAACAGTGACACAGAAGTGATAGGGGGGTAAACCTACGATCTCCCATCCACTCATCAAGATTCCTCTTGAAGAGAGTCAATGTGGGACTCTGCCTAACCTGGACTGGGATTTTATTCCAGAGTGAAGGGAGCCTCTGGGTTATGAATCTGTCCCTCCAGCATGTCCTATTTATTTCAGTGCTGAGGTTCAAGTCTCTCGAGCGTGTAGCTCGATGGGATTTGGATTTTCTGAGGTGCAGCATGTCCATTAATTCCGGGTTGGACATGGCTTTATACGTCAGGCACAGATCACCTCTGAGCAGGCGGTATGCCACTGAGTAGAGTTGGAGTTTCTTTAACCGGGCAGCATATGGCATCTGTTTGAGCCCTTTGATCCTCTTGGTGAGGTACTTTTGGGGTCTTTCCAGTTGCTGCAGGTGTCTGGTAAGGTACATCCCAAAGGGGCATTGTACTCAATTATGGGCCTGATGAGGGATGAGTAAAGAGGTACGATGACCTCCCCCTGATCTAGATGTGAATCCCTTCATGATTAGGTGGGCTATATAAAATGTTTTCTAACCACTTTGGCCACGTGGTTTGTCAAATGAGAGATTGCTATCAACTTGGGTCCCCAGGTCCCTAATGACTTCTTCTGTACTTAATGGATTACCACCTATGTGGTAATTTGTGGCACTTTGTTTTGCCAAAGGGGATGACTATACACTTTTTGGCGTTTAGCTTGAGGCCATGGCTCTGGCACCAGTTGTCTGTTTCTATGAGGCCCTTTTGGAGGATGCTTGTGTCGGCTGGAGAGTTGATTATGGCCCAGTTTGCAGTCATCTGCGAACTTGGTCAGCCACAGTCCTTCCATGTTGGCCTGTACCTCGAGAAATATATACCGAACAAGAGAGGTCCCAGGATTGAGCCTTGTGGGACGCCACTTGTAACTGGTTTGGAGTCTGACATGGCTCCAGCAATTCTAACCATGTGGGTTCTGTCCTTGAGCCAGTTTGCAACCCATCTAGTGACATAGGGGTTTATATTTAAGCTGGTGAGCTTATCTATAATGCCAGTGGGGTATTGTATCGAAGGCTTTGCGAGGTCCAGGTAGGCTGTGTGGACCACCTTCCCTCGTCAATGGCCTTGGTGACTGTTTCAAAGAAATCGACCAGGTTTAAGAGGCAGGATCTGCCCTTAACAAAGCCAAACTGGGTAGGATCCAGTGTCTGTAGGTCCCCAATATCTTTATTTATGAGGTCCATGATGATCCCTTCCATAGCTTTGCAGACCAAGCTAGTCAGGCTTATGGGGCGATAGTTTCCAGGATCCGTTGAGGCACCACCTTTGTGGAGAGGGACCACTGTTGCTGTACGCCACTCTTTGGGTACATATCCTGTAGTAAGGCTAAGATTGAACAGTAGTTTTATGTTTGGGTTTAGCTCTTCTTGGAGTTCATGTAGGAGGCAGCCCGGGACACCATCTGGTCCCATTGATGCTGTGTTTTTGCTTTGGAGGCGGCTCTTACCTGAGCATCTGAGATGTCAGGGGGCAGCACTCTTTGGGATAGATATTTGTCCTTTGGTGGGGGGAGGGGGTAGAAGTTTGCACTGAACCTGTCAGCTAGGATGTTGGCAATGTCTGTGGGCTCGGTGTATTTTTTGTCATTTTGGACTAATTCTGAGCATATCTGGGAATTCCCACCCAGGTTCCTAACATAACTAAAGAAAGCCTTGTGATTATCCTTAGTGTCCTGTGCAATTTTCTCTGAAGCTGGCCTTAGACGATTTTATGAGTGCCGTAGTTTTTTGCTAATACTGATCAGAGATGCCTTCCCTTTTTGGGATTTTGCTCTATCATGTAGTAGCTTCCTCTTCTATTGTATAGTTTGTTTATGGCTGGGGTCCACCAGACAGGACGTCTGCCTTTGGAGGATTGGGTCTTGGTTTTATTTGGTATTGCATGATCCATGCATTCCTGAAGGTGTTCATAGAATGTGTTTATAAAGGATTCTGCGGTCTGGGCTGTATTTTCCATAGGCCCAGGGGCTTTGAAGGATTTCGCCTTGGTTTTGAGGTGTGAAATTTGCTTTAGAAGTTTTTCACTGTGGTTTTCTGGGAGGGTGGGGGCGGGATGTGAATATCCAGTGAGATTAGTTTATGGTCTGATCTTACCAGTGAGGGATACACTTCTGGTCTGGAGCATAGTGTCCCCATGTTGGTGATGATCAGGTCCAGTATGTTTTCCCCTCTTGTGGGAGTGGTAACAAGTTGTTCCATAGCATTTGAGTTTATAAATTCTAGGAACCTTTGGGCTAGGTGTTGGAGCTAGAGTAATGCTCCCAGTCTATGTTTGGGTAGTTGAAGTCGCCCAATATAATGGTGTTTGGAGAGACCTTCATATTTTCCAGTATTCTCAGGAAGGCCAAGTGGGGTTCCTGTGTTTGGGAGGGTGGTCTGTAGCAGGCTATAAACTGGAAGGCAGTTTTACCCACAGTTAGTTGCACATGGATAGTCTCTGATGCTTCGTGCTGTGCCACCAACCTGGAGGTGTGGGTATCTTTGACAAATATTGATACTCCCTCCTTTGTGGTTCGGTCCAAGTTTTGGGGCCGAAAAGCATGGTATGAGGTATAACCTGGTAGTGCTGGGGTGCTCTCGGGAGCCTTGAACCAGGTTTCTGTTACTGCACAGATATAGATGTTCTCCATGCTAAGGAGAGTTTCTGTCTTCAGTCTTGAATGACTTGCCAGTAATTTGTCAGAAATCCATAATTTTATGAAAATGGGCCAAAATATGAGGCAGACACCTAATAACTAAGCATCCTATCAAGAGTTGGGCATACAGGGCAAATGCCTGGGTGACAACTTGTGGGGGGTGGCAAATGCTGAAAAAGGTTTGACAACTTGCAAACTGTCATTAAGTGATATCAAATATATTATGATACATTGATGTACAGACTTAGTGTCCAGGTGCCAACACCCTTTCCCAGTATACAATTACAAGTTTGTTGTCTGATATCTGGAGTATGGATATTTAGTTATTAGGTGTCTGCCGCATATTTTGGCCCATTTTCATAAAATTATGGATTTCTGACAAATTACTGGCAAGTCATTCAAGACTGAAGACAGAAAATGACAAACATATAAATTTCAGACTTCATACCCCTCAGAAATTTCATGTTAAAGCAAAATATCTTATTCTATCAACTTTCTAAGTTGGTAACAGCAAAATGTAACAACTGTCCCTATAAAAGCAGGTACATCATCCTTCTATAGGTTCATAGGTTAGTACTAGGCTATCTGCCAGATGGCATGTATAAGCCTAGCTAGAATGTTGGCTTTTGCCGCCCCCTTAGATTAGTTCCCTGTGCCTCTGTCCAGCAGAACCACTGAAGTGCTCCCTGGGGTAAACTTTCTATTTCCCATCCACTCGTCAAGGTTTCTTTTGAAGAGTGTTAGTGAGAAGCTCTGCCTAATGTAGATTGGAATCTTGTTCCAAAGCATGGGAAGTCTCTGAGACAGGAATCCATCCCTCCAGCACATCCTATTTATTGTTGTGGTGAGGTTGAAATCCCTAGAGCATGTGGCTCGAGGGGATAAGGTTTTCTTTAGGTGGAGCATGTCCATCAATTCTGGATTGGACATGGCCTTGTATGTCAGGCAGAGATCCCCTCTGAGTAGGCGGTATGCAGCTGAGTACAGCTGGAGTTTCTTCAGTCGAGCTGCATAGAGCATCTATTTAAGGCCAGTGATCCTCTTGGTGAGGTACTTCTGTGGTCTTTCCAACTGTTGCAGGTGTCTTGTAAGATACATCCCAAATGGAGCGTTGTACTCTATGATGGGTCTGATGAGTAGAAGGGAACAATGACCTCTTTTCATCTGGATGCAAACCCTTTTGTGATTAGGTGGGCCACGTAGAAGGATTTTCTAACCACTTGGCAATGTGATTATCAAAGGTGAGATTTCTATCTACTTGGGTCCCCAGATCCCTTATTATGTCTTCCACATTTAGGGGACTACCACCTATGTGGCAGTTTGTGGGTACTTTGTTTTTTTCAAAGGGGATGACTATGCACTTTTTGTCATTTAGCTTGAGGCCATGATTGTGACACCAGGTATCTGTCTCAGTGAGACCCTTTTGGAGGCTGTCTGTGTCAGCCGGAGAGCCAATTATAGCCCCTAGTTTGCAGTCATCTGTGAACTTGGTCAGCCATAGTCATCCTGTGCTTGTCTGTACCTCTAAGAAGTATATGCTGAACAGGAGGGGTCCTAGGACTGAGCCCTGGGTAAAGCCACTTGTAACCGTTTTAGAGTCAGACCTAGCTCCCACAACTCTCACCATGTGGGTTCTGTCCATGAGCCAGTTGGCAACCCATCTTGTAATGTAGGGGTTTATGTTCAGGCTGGTGAGCTTGTCTATAATACCAGAATGGGGAATGGTGTCAAAGGCCTTTGTGAGGTCTAGGTAGGCTGTGTGTACCACCTTTCCCTCGTCTATAGCCTTGGTAACTGTCTCAAAGAAGTCCACCAGGTTTAGGAGGCATGATCTGCCCTTAAAAAAGCTGAACTGGGTAGGGTCTAGTGTTTGGTGGTTCCCAATGTCACTGTTAATGAGTTCCATGATGATGTGCCCCATAGCCTTGCAGACCACGCTAGTCGGGCTTATAGGGCGATAGTTCCTGGGGTCTGTTGTGGCTCCACCTTTGTGGAGCAGAATAACCATTGCTGTGCGCCACTCTATGGGTATGTAGCCTGTGGAGAGGCTGAGTTTGAACAGTGTGTTTAGGTGAGGGGTTAGTTAATCTTTGAGCTCATGTAGAAAGCAGCCTGGGACACCATCCAGTCCCATTGATGCTGTGTTTTTGGCTTTGGAGAGGGCTGTTTTAACCTGAGTGTCTGTGATTTCAGGGACTTTACATTATTCTGGTATGGTTATGGGCCCTTTTGGTGGTGAGAGGGGGGGTGAAGTTTGCGCTGAGCCTGTCTGCCAGGATGTTGGCAATATCGGTCGGTTCAATGTTCAACTCCAAGCAGATCTGAGCATTGCCACTTAGATTCATGACATAGCTAAAGAATGCCTTGTGGTTATCTTCGGAGTCCTTGTCAATTTTTCTTTTGAAGCTCGCCTTAGACGATTTTATGAGGGATCGTAGTTTCTTGCTGATACTGGTCAGGGATGTCTTCCCTTCTTGGGATTTTACTCTCTTCTGTACTAGTTTCCTCCTTCTATTGTATAGCTTGTTTATGGCAGGAGTCCACCAGACTGGTTTCCTTTTCTTGTAGGTGCCCATAGAATGCATTAGTAAAGGATTTTGCAGCTTGGACAACGTTATCTTTCAGCATGGGGCCTTTGAAACTTTCCACCTCATTCTTAAGTAATGTGAAGTTTTGCTTTTGAAAAGTTTTGCATGGCGGTTTCCTTGTCCGGGGGTAGGGGTGGAATGTGGATATCCAAAGTGATTTGTTTATGGTCAGATCTAACCAGCGAGGGGTTGACCTCCGGGGTGAAACACCAGTTGCCCATGTTGGTGATGACCAGGTCCAATATGTTTGTCACCTCTGGTGGGAGTGTTGATCAGTTGAACCAGGGCATTTGAGTTTATAAATTCTAGGAAATGTTGGGCAAGGGAGTTAGTACTTGAGTAGTTCTTCCAGTTAATGTTTGGGTAATTAAAATCACACAATATTAGGGTGTTCAGTAGGACTTTTATGTTTCCCAGTGTTTCCAGAAATGTGGAATGGGGGTCCTGGGACATGGGTGATCTGTTGCAAGCTACAATTTAATTGCAGTTTTGCCCATTGTTAGTTGAACATGGATGATCTCTAAAGCATCGTGCTGTGCCACTAACCTGGAGGTGTGGGTATCCTTGATGAATATGCCTCTACCTTTTGTATTTCGGTTCGGGTTCTGTGGCCAAAATGTATGGTATGAGTTGTAGCCTGGTAGTGCTGGGGTGCTCTCTGGAGCCTTAAACCACGTCTCTGTTACTGCACATATATCTATTTTCTCCATACTGAGGAGTGCCACAAGTGTGTGCATTTTGAGGTTTAGACTTCAGTTTTTGTTACTTGTGCTATTTACGGCGGTGGGTTTGTCTTTTGAGCCTTGTCTAAAAAAGGCACTATGAGGGTGGCAAGAGCCTAGGCCAGTATTTGAAAGCCTAAGGGTGACAGGTGAAGGTCATCTCTAGCAAAGCAGTGTGGCTTGTCGATCATGTCATCCCAGGTGGACAAACACTGGATTCCCTTTGAAAAACACCAGAAACGTAGCCAATTGTTGAAATAGAGATTTTTTTCTTTATACTGTGGTATCATTCTTGGTGAGGGCAGGATGCTACTCAGGGTCAGGGTCATACCGGCCTGGGCTATGTGATCAGAGATCTCTTCCATGTCTATTTTCATGTAGTCCAGGGAGGTACGGCTCAAGTCATTCACACCAACATGGACAATGACAGAGTCATATTTGTACTTATTCCGGAGTGACCTGAATGCTTGTGTTATGTGGCAGATCCTGGCACCCAACAGGCAGCTAACAGTAACCTTCTCCTTATTCAGCCTAGTGAGTGGGACGTCAGTGTGCCTGACTATAGAGTCACCTATTACTAGTATGTTTGGTATGTTATTTTGCCTTAAGGGCTGTGATTGCATGGCACATTGGTTTTGTGAAGTATGTGTTTCATGGTTTGTGTTGGTGGGTGGAGGTTGCTTGAATGTTTGGTTTGGAGGTCTCTGTTGCTTTTGCAGATTTTTATTTAGAGCATCCAAGTATGTTTTCATGTATTTGTGTATTTTTTGCCAGTGCTGGTTTAATGGGTCTATGTGAGACTGGTGGTGTGATGCAAGTATTTCCCTTCTCCTCTTGACTGCTTGATCCAGTCTTGGGTTGAGAGAACTTAGCCTCCAGTTTGGGTGTATAATTGCATCTCTCGCATGTATTAGTGTTTGGTGGTAGGTGGAGAGGGTTGTCTGTGTACATGAGGCAGTTGTAACATTGCCTCAAAATGCCCAGATTCACCAGTTGGAATGGACAATACGCCTGAAACTGCCCTTTGGACATGCCTGGATAGGTACAGTGAACTGTTTTACTGGATGGCTGGTAAGGTCAAATAGAGAGCCTTGTCCTTTTGTACAGTACAGAAGGGTCTAGTGCTAGGGTTTATAAGTCCTTGCTATGCGTTTTGAGCAAGTGCCAGGCTGAGAAATGAATGGCTTGAGTGCTTAAGTTGAAAGTTGGTCTAGTTCCAAGGGAAAAATTGAAGAGGAGACTCTCTGGGAATAGTTTTACCCTAGCTATCCGATGCTGTTCGGCACGCAAAACCGGGCAAATGCGGTATTTATAGCACAGAAATCAAAGAGAGAGAATTTAGCCCAAAATGGCCAATAGACTACTTATTTATGGGCTGAAACCGCTCCTCCAGGGACAGATAGGCTGCTCAAAGCTCCCTCTCTCACAGGTGAACAGAGCAACTTCCTTCTATCCAACTTCTAGTTGGAAGTCTAAGAAATCTCAGTGCTTAGTTCAACAAAATAGTCAAGTGTTCCCAACGTGGGTAAATGGGAGCCAAAATATGGTGGGGGTCTGCATCTTTCCATCCCTTCATCTCATCATACACACAAAAAGGCTTATGGAGTGATTTCTAGTAATGAGATGAAATATGTATATCCATTGTCCCATCTCTCTCACAAACTTCACCCCTTTCAGTTTGTCTGTCAGTCTTTGAACTTTAACAGAAAAGGAAAATGCCCTAAAGATTATTACCACATATAAAGTTAATTGTCAGGAAGTTTGTGTAAAGGTAGTGGCAAAGGGCAACAGAATGTTGGAGTAATATCACAAGGGATACAGAAGACATGAAACTGAGTTGCTAGATAAAGTGCAAAAAAAAAAGCAAGGTAAACATACAAACTTTCATATGGCAAAAAACTATAGAGGATGGGAATGTTCACTTGAGAGAACAGCAGGGAAGGGGTGGAAGATGAGCAGATCTTAAAATGAAGGAAACAGCAGGGAAGGGTGGAAGATGAGCAGATCTTAAAATGAAGGATAGGGTAAAGAAGAGTAAAGGTGGCAGAAAGCTGGAGCATGTGAAGTGGAGGTGTGAAGTATTATTTTGTAGAAAATGTGGTGAGAAATTCTTGAATAGCTTACCAGAGGAGACAGTGGAAGTGAACACAAGTGAGAATATTAAATTGTATGATATAGATGGGGAAAGATAACATATTTAGTGTCTAGATGCACTACACAGAAATAACTGCATTTGTGAAAATCCTAGTGGCCCTTTAATAAAGTTAACTTATTTTTATGGTAAAATGTTGAATTCGTTTTACATTCTAGATGCATATGCATCATACTAATCATTATAAAAATCAACTAACTACTTTCTTAAGTTGATATTGTCCAACACTTTTCCCAGAAATGAAATGAAGCAAAGCTTAAACTTTACTTACCGTGATCATTTTCAGAATATCTTCTCATAATGGAAGTTTATAATGTCTCGGTTTAAAATTTCCTGCTTAATTTCATCCTTCAAATGTACCCAAAGGAGGTTCATTCAGTCACTGGTAACTCGCTCACAATCACCGTTAACTCGTTTTGCACCTGACATAGTATGTATTCAGACCATGAGGCTTTTCCCCTGTCAGCACCATCATCCATTTTTTCACTTTCTGTAAGATAAATTTTCTGATTTCTAACCTGCTGGTATTAACTCAGAGACACCTGCTATTTCACTTTAACAGTCCTTTCTAAAGACCATGGAAGAGTAATTATTCACGGTTTCTCTCAGATTAACTGCTTTCTTTACATCCATGTTCCTAATTACATGAATCTTAAGCTTAACTTTCAGGTATGTATCCTCAATACATCAGAAAATTATCAAAAACATAAATAAAAATGTAAGTATAGATCTCCAATGTAAATAAAAGTAAAATCATATCCCCATCTTTCAGTTTATTTTTACTTGTCTACTCATGTTTTTTTTCAGTTAAGGTCTTCTCAGTTTAGGACCCTTACCTTATTTCCCTTGCAATACTTTACTGCTTATTTCATTCTCCCTACTCCTTCAGGTATGTTTATACATTTGTTTTCTCTTATCATCTCTTCATCACCCTTAATACTTAAAGCTGGCTATGTAACAACATATGCCTTTCCTTTCTGCCTTATACTGTCGGGCAGCATATCTTTGAATCTCATCTATAATTCCCTGACACATTTTCACTATCTAATGCATGCATTTGCTCCATGTCCCTGATGCCAATAATACAGATATATGCAATCAATCGAAAGACCTGCCAATAATACAGATATATGCAATCAATCGAAAGACTTTAAGCTCCAGTGCAATCTCAGATATCTGGACCCCTCCTGCAAATCGAGTAGGAAAGAAGACAAAGATCTATCCAATAAAATGAAACCCCTCAAACAATATCAAATGTGATTAATGTACATATATTAGTTTCATTTATTCAAGTGCTGAAATGCAGGTTGCAGATCTTTAATTCTTCAATCTCTGGTAGCCCTAAGAATGAAAAGTCCCTGTTTTTTTTTTGTTTTTTTCATTTTCCATTTTCTATAAGCTAATGCTTATAACCCCATCCCCAGCTATAATTTATAATATTGCATTTAGGGAACATTTATGGTTATAGCTCCACAAGAAATGCACAGCTATCTTAGTTGCAGGGCTGTTAGAGAAACATCTAAAGCCCAGTTTCACTTCTACACTAATTTTCAGTTTCCACTAACCTATCACGCTTCCTCTGTGCTTCATGTAAAGTCTTGGCTTTTTAAACTTTCTCTGCTTCAGGTATTTGAACCCATTCAGCTCATGTCACAGTGCAGCGTTGTTGCTTCAGTTTATCTCATTTTAAATGTCTTTGAACTGTTGGCTGTTCCTGGGGACAGATTTGTGTAAATCAAAATGTTTGCTCAAACAGGAGTTCATGTCCTTTCTTGTTGAATAATAATCTTGATTTATCTGACACGGCCATTATTAATAGCCAGTCCTAGAGCTCATAAAGTGACTTTGTATTTTCCTCAGATTTAACTCACATCTTGCAAACTGTGTGACCACATGAACATACCTCAGAACTAAGAAAAAAAGGTGCCAGAATACGATATCCTCTTTTAGAATATAGTCACACTAAAATTAACCCAAACAGGACTGTGACTTACAGATGTAACAAGGAGCCTACACGGTTATTCATACTTTTTGGAATATTTCAAGTAAAGATTGTTTAAGGCCTTATTGATATATGATGGATCATGTTGTGAGAGATTGAGAAGGCTGTTCAGTTCCATAGCTCTGATCATTTTATGATAAATGTACATGCCATTTTAATAGCTTATTTTTATGATAATTTTGTCATTGTTACTAGCCCAGCCCCATCTGTACCAGGTCCATCTATTAACTCCTTGCCCTCAGACTTATCTCACTGTTTTTGCTGGGGCTCGTCATGGAAGCTGGGAAATAAGACTTCACAGAATTGTAATATGACCTACCCATGTTTCCCCCCTTTCCCTTTTGTGGCAGTGTGGTTTGATGCGAGGTGGGCATGTAATGTGGGCAAGCAGTGTATCACACCACCTCCACAGCAGTTCAGCCAGGCCCATTTTGCACCCGCTGATCACAACTCTAATGATGTCACCAAAGATGCCCAGGTACCACCCCCCCCTCCAAATGGGCATGCCCATTTCTACCTGCCACTCCATCAGTTGCCAAAGTCCATAATAAAACTGGGTCTCCTGCTCGTAGCCGAGGCTTTATCCCTCTACACTACCAGATCAGCTAACATTTTGTCATTGTAAAGTAGGTCCTGTTGAAAAATTCAAATGATGGGCAACAAGCTGAAAATGTCACAATATTTAAAAAAAAACTTGGAATCTTTGTAGGTTATGACATTTCTTTGGGTAGCTGTATAGCTGCTGCTATATGCAAAACACTTGGATTTACAAAACTGATCTACTGTGTGGTTGACAGCTGTATGAGTCCAATAAATGTCCACCTTTATGACTTTTACAATAACTCCTATTTCATCTGGTATAAATGGAGAAGGTACAAAGATTCCTGAAATTTGAATTGAAGTATTTCAGGGTTTGCCTTAGTCTGTATCTTTCTTGCTGTAACTTTTGCCTTCTTGGAGGAGAGACATATGTCTGATATAAGGAGCATTAAAGCACCCTTTAATGTTTACAAACCTTAACTTACTGTACCACTGTAATGAACTGAACACAAGATCACTCAGTCTTAATACAAATTTGCATTACTTGTACTGTTTTATGTGAGAGATTTATATGCATGGACTCATGATAATTGGATAGGTATTCATAAGTTCCCCTACGGCCCTGACTGGCCTAACCCTACTAGGTGCAGTCTAGGTTTGTAAATGGCAAGTTGTAATATTTGTAAAACTCCGTAGCTGTGAACTTTCTATTGAATCACTCCCTCCGTCTCTCACTTAAGCTATCTTGGATACAACTGGATGACTTCATGCATACCTTCAAGTTCCAATATGGGATCCTGAGCATGAAATCTCTCTATGACCAATAGGTCTTGAACTTGGTTACCAATCCTATGAACCTATGAGTCCTATGAGCATTTTTGTAAACAATAAACAAATAGCTATCACCATTTGGTAAAGCCCATTGTCATTAAATCCCAGGTGTCAGACTTCCTTTTGTACATATTATTCTAAGACAGTCCATCGCTTTTCACGTCATAAAATGCTTTTTTCTCATTTATTCTTTCCTGCTTCCTTTCTGTAAAATATGCGGCCATCTGTTCTGTGTCCAGGCTGTTCTACATGCTGCTGTCCTGCTGTGGGTTCAGACACACAGATCAGAAAATCTCCATCTCTGTTGTGCAGCTGGGACTTTTTACATACGCAAGTGGTATGCCCACAGCTGGCAAGAAACAGAAGTGGTCTCATTAACTGATACATTCTTGGTCAGCAGAGACCAGCTTGCATTTCGGCTGCCACAGAAGGCAAGTCTAATTTCCTTTAGGGTGTCTGCAGGAATTGATGAGGGCGGTCCTTGCTGCTGAGATGAGATAATTGGTCAGAGCTGCTTTTCCTCTCCGTCCAATCACAGACTCGTTCAGAGTGACATTTTCAGTTCAGGCTCTTAGAGAATTGATCAAGGCTGTGAGAATTGATCAAGGCTGTGTTGCTCTCCAGCCTATTAGATGTCCCAAATGAAATGCAAATGATTTTTATTTAAAGCACACTGTAATATAAGGCTAGGATGAAAAAAAATTGTGTTTATTATTTTTGGTTGTACGTATCTGTGCATGTCTATAAACATATGTCTCCATACACACACACATTTTATATATATTTGTGTGTGTATGTGTGTGTGTGTGTAGATATATATATATATATATATATATATATATATATATATAAATATATAGATATATATATATACATATTTGCGTGTGTGTATATATGTGTAAAATATATATATATATATATATATATATATATATATATATATATATATATATATATATATATATTATTTTTTTTTGTATTTGGATTAGAACACTAATCTCCAAGTATATATATATATATATATATATATATATATATATATATGTAGGTTCCCTTCAGAATGTCTAATTTCCAAAACTTTGAATTTCATATGGTCGAGACCATATGATTAAAGTTTTGAAATCTTGAAATTCTGAACAGAGATCTGCGTACAGTGCAGATCAGGAGATTTCCCTTTTCCTCACTGTAGTGCAATCTCAGAGTTGGTATAGTTAAGTAGCGGGGGTGTGGGGTTGCAGGGGAGCTTGCCCCCCTGCATCAATGTTGAGAAACTTGGTTTTGTGTTTTTTTTTGGATTCATTTCAGAGTTTTGAGATTTCAAAACTTCGATCATATGGTTTCGACCATATGAAATTTGAAGTGTGTATGTGTGTGTGTGTGTGTGTGTGTGTGTGTGTATATATATATATATATATATGTATATATATATATGGGTCTACTTGAGTTGAATGAAAGACCAGAAGATCAAAATCCGGAATGCCGAGACGAAAACAACGAAACCGCAGAACACCGAAAAGCGTGAAATTCAAAATCCCGATATTACGGGAGTTTGATTTAGAGCTTTTCATGTTCTGCTGTAGATAAGAGTGTGTGTGTGTGTGTGTGTGAATGAGTGTATTTGTGAGGGGAAATGCTGTGTGTAAGTGTGTATTGTGACTGTGGTGTGTGTGTGTGTGTGTGAGGGACTGTACTGTGTGGGTGTGTGTTTGAATTGTGTGTCTGTGCGATCTCGGAGTTAGAATATTAAAGTGGGGGGCACAGGGGGGCTTGCCCCCCTGCCTATCATTAGTGTAGGGTGTTTTGTTTAGTAGTGTGGGGCAGTTGTGTGTGTGTTTTTCTGTGTTATGTGTATTTTGTAAAATGTGTTTTTCGGTGTTCTGGGGCTTCATTGATTTCGTCTTGGTGTTCTGCGCTTTGTTCTTCTGGTCTTTCGTTGTTATGAAGTAGACCCATATATATATATATATATATATATATATATATATATATATATATATATATATATATATATATATATATATATCGTATGTATTGCATATTCGTATTGCATATTCGTATATATAGCAAGTCTTACTTTGCCACATTAAAATATCCTTTTTTACTTTTTCATGAAGCAAAAATTCAGTAAAATATTGAAGTATTCATTTTGAGTGGCATAGGAATGTAGGCTCTGACGTCATGCATTTTAAAGTAGTCTCACATGCACACATGTAATAACTATATTACTAAAGTAAAAATTCACTTTGGTGGTGCTTTATGCTGTCGGACAAATTCTGTAATTACTTGTCACCTGTCCTAAAGCAAACTCCATACACAGTTATGTCAAGTGAGACCTAAACATTTACCAAATTAATTCATTCTTTTATGGAGTTACTGTGCAACACAGTAAATTTATAGCAGAATATACAGTAGCAGGTGTTCAGTGAAACAAGATTACCACTGTTTCTCTTCCTTAACACGTATACTAATTCCACAATCAGAAAATAGTGGGTGTGGGGAGGAAACTGAAACATATGTACCAAACAAAGCACATTATCACAAGCACAAAGCAATCAGAGTTACAGCATTCATGTATAAAACGGAGTTACTTTATTACATTAAAACAATTCCACAATGAGGCTTAAAACTGCCCCGTCAGGCCAGTTTCACTCTTCAGGGCTTCCTGAGTGATGCAATACTTAAACCAAAAGTTTAATTTGGTTTTAAATGCATAGTTAAAATAAGATGACAGTTTAAACTGTAAAATTACAAAGCAAGTATGCAGGAAAGTTTATACCATTCAAACACTGTTCTTATAATAAATTTGCACGTTCATCTTCTGAACACTCCTGAAATGTACTGCTCAGTCTGAATCAGAAAATGGTAGAGTTAGAACAGTGATCTGTCCCTTTTAACAAATACATAAACCAGTAAATAACTAAATAATTCAGTGATTAGAGCTGAGCTAAACAATCAGTTTGGTAAATAAACAAGCAAATCATAGTAGCAGCAATCCTTAGTAAGGCTGTCTAATGATACAGCACATACAAAGGTAAGCATGTTAGCTCAGATAAGCTACAATAAATCCTTGGTGATTCATACTGCATAGTATTGACCACTTCTTGGTCTGGCAGAGCAAAGTTAGAACAGTTTTTAAAAGCTGTTTTACCATCTGGTGCTGTTCTTGATAGCTGGCACTGTCCTCTGTTAGTGCCTTGCATAAGAGTTTAAGGTGTCCTTAAAACAGTTTAAGGACTTCTAACTGCTGCTAAGATCAGGTGTTTTGCTATGAAAGCACTTGTTTCTTTTCCCAATTTCAGAGCATATTCAAGGTGTTCCATGCACTATAATTGGATTTAGGTAATGTGGCCCTCTCTGGAAAGATTGGTTGGGAAATGGGAGCATATACAACAAAGGAGTGCAACGTATACATTGTGCAAATTCACATACAGGTATGTGCTCTCTGTCTTAGCTGGAGAATGTATTACCAGACACTCAGGCTGCATTATTGCATTGCACTTTTTGACCTAAACTGATGTTCTCATTCTAGAGCATAATAAATCTGGAGCTAGAAAGGAAGAAATGGTGTTATGGTAAATAATCTACAAAAATAATCACTTTGTGCTTGTATTGATGCTCCTTTGGGAAACATAAATAACATCTGTATAACTTGTTTGAACATTTAGAAACTGAGCTATCTAGAACAAAGATTAGTTCATGTGTTCATATCGGGGTGATTATTTATTGCAAATATCAGGATTAGTATTACATACTGATATTAATTCAGTGTATGAAAACAGAAAAACATAATCCAGATTTAAAACTTGCTGTTAATTCTAAATTGTTTTTATTCGTATCCTCAGTAGCAAATCGAATCCTGTATCATGATTCCCAGCTATTAATTCTGCTCAACAGGAAGATGATATGCTTTTGTGGTGCAATATCCACTGTGTGTGCTAAATAAGAAACGATGGGTCAGTATGCACCAAGTAGTATGCTAAATAAGAAATGATGGCGCAGTATATACCAAGTGTGCTAAACAAGTAATGATGGTGCAGTATGCACCAAGTGTGGTAAATAAGAGAATGGATGGAATTCATAGCACACTGCTAATTAGCATACAATGTTAGGCTAATTCTAAATGTGTAATGCACATTTTTTAGTTGTGCACAAACAATAAACTCTGGAATATTAGACCTGTACAAGCACTCCATACTCCTCTGAATCTCAACTCGTGTCTTTTTACTACAACTAAGAGTCTAAAACTACTAATATGGTATAATATATGGTAAAATAGCATAAAATGTGCAGTGCAAACTTACAAGACTGAAAGCAAATAAAAACTTACTGAAAATCAATTCAGTCCACGTAATATTCTGAATTACTATTAACTAAAAAGTGCAGCACTTTGTTTCATGATTTATAAACAAAAATCGATGGGTACAGATTGTTTTGGAAACCACTAGAGGAAAAATATATTGATCTGATCTTAACAAACTTGGCATCTATATGACCCCCCCACCCCACCCAGGTACCCATCACATGGTCAGGTCAGACCACAAACTAGTAAGCTTTTCCATCAAAATCTCCAAACCATCAGAAGTAGAAATCACAGAATCCAATGACTTTAAAAGTTAAAATCTCCTGCAACTGTATTATGTAGCCACATATTCCAGTATAACAGTGCTGCCCATAATGTTAATATTTCAAAGGTTTTGGAGGCAAGTTCTTCTTGCTACAGGATATTGTGTATTAATTTGGCAGTTTCAGCTAGATCCAAACAAATGGGGATGTTTAAAAACAAACCAGAGTTGTGGCCAAAAAGCATTAGTTAACTATACAATAAAAGAAAGAAACTATTCAAGAAAGCTACATAGCACAACAAATGACTCTCAAATTAAGGCTAACATAAAACATCTAGATGTTTTGTTTTTTGTCTTTTCCCGGTTAGGGTCGCCACAGCGGAAACCCTGTCTGCTAATGATTGGCAGTAGAGTAACAAACTTAAAAAGGAGATCAGAAACATGTAGGCATCACTATGAACTGTGATATCAAAAATCTTATCAGATTCAGCTCCCCAGCAGTTTGTCTTTTGTCAATGGTAAGTCTTGCCTAATGAATGTTATTGACTTCTTTGAGAAGAGTTAGTAAGGGTGTAGACTGGACAAGCTGTTCAAACAATACACCTTGGCCTCAGGAAGGCATTCAATGCCATGTCTCATGGAAGTACATTAAACACACTGAAGGAGCTTCAAACTGACCCATGTATGCTTAGGTAGATAGCCAAATGGCTTAGAAACAGGACTCATACATTAAGAGTGGGAGTACCTCCTCCAAGACCTTGAAGATGACTAGAGAACTTTGATTATTTGGTATCTACTTCTCAGATCTGCATTTATCAATTGAAGAGCTCCAATTTACTAAGATTGTGAATGATTGTAAGCTGGGAGACATCAAGTCTCCTCTCTGATATACAGGCACTCCAGCAGGAGTTTACACTTCTCAATAGTTGCTGTACAAAAAACTGGCTCTAAAGTCAATACCAAAATGTGTAAGATTGTAACACTCACCCAACAATTCCTTGACTTCATCAATTCTATTTCATTAGACCAGCTCATGTCATCCTCCACAAAGGGAGATAACATTCTGGACGTGGTTCTCACCAACATGGGCGTCTGATGCACCTCTACCATAGTATGTTTTCCCTGGTGAGATCAAATTATTGGTCTGACTCATTCAAAGTTTCTAACCCCCCCCCCCCTCCCAGCTGTAACCAGGCTAAAAAACTTCTCAAAAGCTGACTACAACCGCCTAAGGGAGGGTATCAGTAGCTTCACACCACTGCCCCCCTCAGAGGATGCAGACAACTATGCTGAACATGCCAATGCAGTATACAAGCACTTATACAACTGCATGGACTCAGCCATACCAAACAGCTAAAACCTGCTTCTCAAGGAAACGCCAAATCTTTCTGGTGGATATTCTCTGTCATCAGGCTTTACAACAAAAGGAAGGAACTGTTGTCCGAAGGTCAAAAGGAACACATTGAAACTCCCTCTTTGGCCTCAACAAGCAAATTAGATCATAAAAACGTCCAAAGCCGATTATGAATCAAAACTAGCCTCTGAAATAAAGGAAAACTGCAAAGCCTTCTTCAGTTACGTCAGGAACCTCAATGGCAAAACCCAGGTTTGTTCCAAATTAGTACTTAATTCCACTAACACTGATCCTGGTGACTTAGCCAATCTGATAGCAGATAGGTTCAGCACTAAAGTCACCCCCTGACCCCCTCAAACGCCCATTCAACATTCCCAATACTTGTCCCGCACCTCACATCTCCATAGATCCAGTGTTAAAGGCCCTATCCAAGGCAAAGAACACAGCTTCCATGGGACCTGTCAGTGTAGAATACAGCCTGGGATACTATCTCCAGCATGAACTAACTTCCCCATTGAGTACCCTATTCAATCACGGCCTAAGTACAGGATTTATTCCAGCAGAGTGGAGAAATACCTTTGGCATCTCCTTGCACAAAGGTGGTGCCACTACTGACCCTGTAACTATCATCCCATTAGCTTCACACGTCTGATCTGTAAAGCCATGGAGCATATTATGGATCTCATAAACAAGGATATAGACAATCTCCAAGCAGTTGACCTCACACAGTTAAGATTCATCAAGGGTAGATCTTGCTTGATGAACCTTGTTGACATCTTTGAGACTGTCACCAGGGCCCTGGATGAGGGAAAGTCAGTACATACAGCTTACCTTGACTTGGCATCATCGAACAGCTAACACAACTTGGTGTAAATCCCTGTCTCATCAGGTGGATGGCCAACTGTCACTGATAGAACCCACAGGATCAAAATAGGTGCCACCACCTCCAACAGCAGACTTGTCACTAGTGGTGTTCCCCAGGGATCTGTCCTGGGATCCCTACTGTTTGAATTCTACTTCTCAGAGCTCCAGACAAAGACAAAAGGCCTGTAGCTGACCAGGTCTGCAGGCAACTGTAAGCTGCATGCTGTCATTGACTCCCCAAATGTTATTAACATACTACACTAGTGTCTCACAGCAGCAAATAACTGGTGCCAAAGTCATGGCCATAAGTTAAACACAAAAAAATGTATTATCATACCATTCTGCAAAAACACAGCCCCTACTGATTATCACATCAATGGCAGTCCCTTAAGTACACAACCTGTGGTGAGAGACCGGAGTACACTGTTGACAACAATCTCACATTCAACAATCGATTAGAGGCAGTGGTCAGAAAAACCTTTGACTTGGTTCATCTCATATGTAAAGGGATTACATCCATAAAAAAGGTTATTACCTCTCTGTATTCCTCCTTCATTAGGCCAATAATTGAGTATAATGCCCCGTTTGGTATGTACACCTCCAAACACCTGCACCAACTGGGAAGGCCACAGAAACACCTCACAAAGAGAATCCGTGGCCTCCAGCACCTATCATATGTGGACAGGCTCAAATCACTGGTATTGTACAGATTGCTCAGAGGTGATCTGTGTCTTGGCTACAAGGCAATCTCAGACCCTGTCCTACTAGAGATGCTCCATATCCGTAAGTCTAACTCCTTGCACATTACCTGCTTGAAAGGCCTAAATCTAATATGCGACATTAACAAAACCTGCTGGAGAGACAGGTTTGTCTCCCAAAAGCTGCCCAGTATCTGGAATAGACTTCCCATACATGTTAAATACAGTATTTTACTGACCCTCTTCAAGCACAACCTTGAGTGGCTGGGAAGCCACAATGATGGCTTAGTGGTTAACTATCGTGCATTGGGTTCGAGCCTTGCAGAGGCTGTTTATTTATTGTGATAGTGTAGTGGTTAGAGTTCTGCCTTTGTATGCAGGCATTCATGGTTCAAGCACCAAGACAGGCACTTTATTTTTTTCAGTGAACTTATACGCGTGGATGGGAAATCGCAAATTCACCCCTGGGATCTCTTCTGTGTCCCTGCTAGACAGAGGCACAGTAAACTAATCTTAAAAGGGTACCCTCTGTGACCTACTTTACAGCGGCACAGTAGGCTAATCTAATAGGGTGGCGGAAGCCAAATACACTCTGGCTAGGCTTATAAATGCCCTAGGGCAGATAGCCTAGTAGCTACCTATGAACCTATCAATATTTGTCCCAGGGGTTCCAGCTGTGTCCATCATAGACAAGGGTGACATGTGCTGACTGAGATTCTTTTTGGGGATAAACTCTTTTCTAGGCTTGTAAGGGCCCCAGGGCCATTAGCCTAGTAACCTATGATCCTTTTTTGGTAAGCACTCCTTAAGTGCAGCTTATAGTTTAGATAGCATACCACTTCAAGACAAAAAGTTAGAGATATGTAGTTGGGCTGATAATGCCTTCATGTTTGAACATCACATTGCAACAATTCAAAATCTCGTATCAACCAAAAATCAGAAAATGCACTGTTGAAATTAAAATGGATACAGCACCCTGATGCCATCAGAAGTAAGGCACTCAAACTAAGCATAAATTAAGCACTTTCATTCCTTTATTTGTTCTGGAACTTCATCAGAAAGTGAGCTTTTTACTTCCTGTATTCCATTTAAATACTAGTTTTGGCGCCAAATAAAAATCAAAAACAAACCCCTGTGCACATTTAAACCACCTGAATAATCCATTCATGTATACTTCATTTAGTATAAATTCTTGTTTCTAAACAAATCACTAATAAATATTATAAATAGTAAAAATATCATGTTGATAAATGTTTTTAATTTTTAATAAACGTTTAATGTTAATAGACTCATTTAAACCAGGAAGTTGGTCTGCCCTAAGAAAAATCTTCCAGTCCAACTCTAACATGTTGTTACACCCGTTAATAAACCTGCTATCATCTACTTGTTCTAATACTGTAAAGTGAAAATTTTTAAAAGCACAGCATTTAGAAACATGTTTAAACAGGGCATTATATCTATCAGTGATTCATTTAGAAACAAGAATTTATACTAAATGAAGTATACACAAATGGATTAATCAGGTTGTTTAAAATGTGCACAGTGATTTGTTTTTGATTTTTGTTTGGCACCAAATAATAATATTTAAATG
Source organism: Protopterus annectens (assembly GCF_019279795.1). Classification (NCBI taxonomy): domain Eukaryota; kingdom Metazoa; phylum Chordata; order Ceratodontiformes; family Protopteridae; genus Protopterus; species Protopterus annectens. Next base: position 1,337,566,585 of record NC_056746.1, read on the forward strand.
GAATACAGCAAGTAACAAGTTAAGTGCTTGCTTAATTTAATGTACCTTATTGCTGACGACATCATAGTTGAAAATCCTTTAACCTTGCACAGCTCATAGCAAACATGAGTTTTTCTAGATCAAAAGAAGTCCTGATCTGCTTGTACCCCACACTGATTAGACCCATGAATGAGTATAGTGCCCCTTTGGATGTAGCTTCATAAGCATATCAAAAAAGTGGAAAGAGTCAAGAAGTTTGTACCTAAAAAGATCATGGTCCTAAAAGAACTGGGGTATTGAGAAAGAGTAGAGGCTTTATCTCTCTGCTCAATATCGTACAGACTCCTTAGGGGTGATCTTTGTCTTGCTTACAGGGGTATGAGGGACCCAGTAGCCCAAAAACCTTATTCATCCATAAATCAAACAGTTCAGTTAATAATAGGCCAGAGATCTAAATCTACTCCAACAAATAAATAAGAGATAGTTGAAGGATAGATTTGTCATGCAGTGCCTACTCTTCTCTGGAACAAATGTCCTCTCCAAGTTCAACAAAATGATGCACTGTCTGCATTTAATAAGAGGCTGGACAACTGGCCATGCATTCATAAATTCATCCCTGATATGACTGTCTAGCCCATCCTTGAAATGGAAGACAAGGCCTAATGGTGGGTAGTAGCAAGGTGGAAATAGCCTTATGGCTCAATTGTCTTCTAACTCCTGTGATCCTTTGTTCCTCTGTTGTTTACATGAGAATTTTGACTCTAATACATACTTTAAATGTTTGTATTTAACACAACTTTTCTCCCTGATGGTAATGGTTTCTGCCCTGTATGCGTTCCTAGTTATTAAATGCAAATAAATAAACACAATGCTTTTTTTCCCTGCTTAAATTGATATTTTGCTAACATTCATTTCAATTGGCTCAAAAGAAGCAATAAGGATCCTACATTTCATTGCAGAAGCATGTGGCTTGATTGGAGCTTATTTCCCCAACCTATAAATAGCCGAGTGTTATAATCATTAATCTACATATTTATTTAACCGAACCATAGGTTCAGACAACCCCGACCTTTTCCTTGTACTGCATATTTAGCAAATTAGTCACTTACTTTCTTTTTCCAGTACATTAATAGCAACAATTTAAATTATAAACAGTAATGAAAACAAACGACATAAGAATAGAGTTATGCCAACAGTATGACAATGACATCATTCAAAGGAGAATTAGCACCTTTGTGTAAAAAGAAGTCATGCAGATGAACATCTGATGGGTTGTTGTGTTGTTTTTCAGCCATTAATTAGGATGACATTAACAAATATAATTAAAAAATCACTGTGGAATAGCAAATTGAAAAAGTTGCAGTTATGCATTTTACATTTTATACAGGCAAAAAAAAAAGCTTTCAAAACAAAATCTTAAGAGTAAAGTATAACTTTAACCCACTATTGTAGTCAAAATATATATATTTTTTCTGATAGCAATTTCATGCTTTGAATTTTCTTCAGTTCCATAGCCATCATTAAAGCCCAGTTTAATTTCTGGAAAATGAACAGCAAATCAAAATATAGAACTGGAAGGTGCACTATTTGAAGTTATTTTACTCCCCTGTAGGAAACCGTTACACCCACATAGTGCCTACACAGTCAGATAGTACATATGATAGGAAACAGTTACACAGAGCTCTGCCATGTCTCTTTTCATGTAGTCCAGGGAGGTACATCTCAGGTCGCTCACACCAACATGGACAATGACAGAGTCAGATTTGTACTTGTTGTGGAGTGACCTGAGTGTGTGGGTTATGTGGCAGATCCTGGCACCCAACAGGCAGCTGACAGTAACCTTCTCCTTGTTTAGCCTGGTGAGTGGGACATCAGTGTGCCTCACTATAGAGTCACCTATGACTAGTGTGTTGGATACGTTTTGCCTTATTGGCTATGGTTGAATGGTACACTGAGTCTGTGGGCTGTGTGTCATTTGGATTGTGTTGGGGGGTGGAAGCGGCTTGTGTTTCTGCTTTGGAGGTCTCTGTTGCTTGGGCAGATTATTATTGAGAGCCTCCATGAATGTTTTTGTGTTTCTGTGTGTGGATTTTGGTGGTGTAGATTTAGTGAGACTATGTGATGAGTGTGGTGTGGTGCAAGTGTTTACCTTCTCCTCTTGAATGTCAGGTTTAGTCTTGGTTGGAGAGAGCTTTACCTCCAGTTTAGCTAGATAAGTGCATCTCTCACAGGTTGTTGTGTTGGGTGGTAGGAGGAGAGAGTTGTCTGTGTATGTAGGCAGGTATGACCCTAGCCCTAAGTAGCATTCTGCCATTGCCCAGAATATTACCGTAGTGCAAGGACAAAATTATTGACTTCAACAATTGACTAAGCTTCTGGTGTCATTCTAAGGGGATCCAGCATCTGTCTGCTTGGGATGACATGGTCGACAGACCACGATGCTCTGCCAGAGTTGGCCTGCACCTGTCTCCCCTGGGATTCTGGATACTGGCTAAGGCTCTTGCCGCCCCTATAGTGCCTTTTTAGGTAAGGTTCAAATGACAAATTCACCACCGTAACAGGAACAGGCGAGCAAAAACTGAGGGTAATGCTACTCAATGCTAGAAGTCTAAATCTCAAAATGCACTCACTCGAGGCACTCCTTAAAATGGAGAACATTGTTATCTGTTCAGTGACTGAGACCTGGTTCAAGGCTCCAGAGAGCACCCCTGCATTACCAGGCTATAACTCGTACCACACTTTTCAGCCATGTAACCTGGACCGGAACACCAAAGATGGAGGTGTGTCCATATTCATTAAGGATATTCACACCTCCAGGCTAGTTGCTCAGCATAATGCATCCGAGGTTATCCAAGTGCAACAAACTCTGGACAAAACTGCAATCCAAATTATAGCTTGCTACAGATCCCCCACCATCCCCTAGGATTCCCATTCCTCTTTTCTTGATGCACTGGAAAATATTAGGGTTCAACCAAACACCCTAATAATGGGTGATTTCAGCTACCCCACCATTAACTGGGAAAAATACTCATGTACCAACTCCTTCACACAATGCTTTCTGGAATTCATAAACTCCAATGCCCTGGATCAACTTATCCACACCCCCACCAGGGGCAACAATATCCTAAACCTAGTCATTACCAACATGAGTGACCAGTGTTCCAAACTTGAAGTCAAATCCTTGTTGGTCCTATCCGACCATAAGCTAATCACCCATGATATCCACATCCCACTCCCACCCCCCATTAAGGAAACCATGGTAAAAAATTTCTCCAAAGCCAACTTCATGCTTCTTAAGACAGAAGTGGTGAACTTCATGACACCCATGCAGATGGACAATACAGTTATGACTGCTGAATCCTACACAAATGCACTCTATAAGCACTTACACAAGTGCATGGATCATGCTATCCCAAACAGAACCAAGATGCTATCCTCCAAAAAAGGAAGCCAATCTGGTGGTCCCCTGCCATAAACAAACTGTACAACAGAATGAAGAAATTGTTGCAAAAGGGAGTAAGATCCCATGAGTGGAGGAGCTCCCTGGTCAGCCTCAGTAAGAAGCTGAGATCACTTATAAGATCCTCCAAAGCTAGCTAAGAAAACAAAATCGCCACTGATTCTAAGGACAACCACAATTCTATAGCTATGTCAAGAATCTCAATAGCAACACCCAGATATGCTCAGAGTTACAGCACAAAGGCACGAAAATTACACAACCAAGTGATATTGCTAACATTCTGGCAGATAGGTTCAGTGCTAACTTTACCCCCCACCCCCCCCCTAAAGGGCCCATATCTATACAGGAAGAATGCAGAGTCCTTGTAATCACAACTACGCAGGTAAAAGCTGCACTTTCTAAAGCCAAAAACACAGCATCCATAGGACCGGACAACATCCCAGGCTGCATTTTACATGAACTTCAGAACAAACTGACTCCCCACCTAAGCAGTATGTTCAATCATAGCCTCACATAAGGCTTTGTGCCCACTAAATGGCATACAGCAACAGTTATCCCACTCCACAAAGGGGGAGACACCACTGATCCCAGGAACTATCGACCTATTAGCCTGACGAGCCTGGTCTGCAAGGCCATGGAACTTATCATCATGGAACCCATAAACAAAGACATTGATAACCTCCAAACTCGATCCCACCCAGTTCAGGTTTGTGAAAGGCAGATCATGCCTCCTGAACCTGATTGATTTCTTTGTGGAAGTCACCAAAGCTGTAGATGAGGGTAAGGTGGTTCACACAGCCTATCTTGACCTTGCCAAGGCTTTCGACACTATCCCCCATTCTGGAATTATAGCTAAACTCACTAAACTAGGTATAAATCCCTACATCACAAGATGGGTTGCCAACTGGCTCACTGATAGAACCAACACTATAAAAGTTGCACACTCCAAATCTGACCTCAAACCAGTGACAAGTGGAGTACCACAGGGTTCAGTCCTGGGACCTCTCCTGTGTGGTATCTACTTCTCTGAAGTACAGGCTAAGACAGAAGGCCTCTGGCTAACAAAGTTCACAGATGACTGCAAACTAGGAGCCATAGTCAAGTCCCCAAATGATGTGGAAATCCTACAGAAGGGCCTCGCTGAGACAGATGCCTGGTGTCAGAGCCATTGCCTCAAGCTCAATGCCACAAGTTGCATTGTCATCCCCTTTGTTAAAAACTCTGTACCCATGAAACTAGACAGTAGTCTACTTAACGCCAAATGTGTGATGAGACCTTGGGACTCAGGTGGTTAGTAGTCTGTCCTTTGTTAGTCAAATCGCCACAGTAGCCAGGAAGTCCTTCTACATGGCCCACCTCATCATAAAAGGGTTCTCATCCAGGAAAAAAGAGGTCATTGTTCCCCTCTACTCGACACTCATTAAACCCATTATAGAGTACAACGCCACTTTTGGAATTTACCTCACAAGACATCTGCAGCAGCGGGAAAGCCCACAGAAGTACCTCACAAAGAGGATTACTGGCCTCAAACAGATGGCCCTACACTGACCATCTCAAAAAACTCCAGCTTTACTACGTAGCATATTGCCTACTCCAAGGTGATCTCTGCCTAACATATAAAGCTATGTCAAACCCAGAGCTGTTGGACATGCTACACCTAAAGAAATCCAAATTCCCCTGAGCTACATGCTCTAGGGACCTGAACATTGTCACCACAATAAACAGGACATGCTGGAGGGATAGATTCCTGTCCCAGAGACTTCCCATACTCTGGAACAGGCTACCCATCTATGTCAAGCAAAGTTCTTCATTAGCACTCCAAGAAAAATCTTGATGATTGGATGAGAACTAGGAAATACACCCCAGGGATCACTTCTGTGTCTCTGCTCAACAGTGGCACAAGAAAATAACTTTCTTGGGTGGCGTAAGCCAGGGAACCTTGTTGGCTAGGCTTATGTAGACCCTCAGGCTGATAGCCTAGTACCTACTTATGAACCTATGATAGAAAACAGTCACACCCACATAGTGCCTACATGGTCAAATAGTATGTATGATAGGAAACCGTTACACCCACAAAGTGCCTACATGGTCAAATAGTACATATGATAAGAAACCGTTATACCCACAAAGTGCCTACACGGTCAAATAGTACGTATGATAGGAAACTGTTACACCCACATAGTGCCTACACTGTCAGATAGTACGTTTGATAAGAAACAGTTACACCCACATAGTGCCTACATTGTCAGATAGTACGTATGATAGGAAACAGTTACACCCACATAGTGCCTTCATGGTCAAATAGTATGTATGATAACAATGCATTCGTATCATTCAGATGTAGTAGCAGTGGGTAATATGCATCTTCAGTGCTGTTTGCTTAGTTTAAAGTTTTACTCACATATATTTACTCATAAAAATAACTTTCCATAGGAAATAACGACATTGTTATTTTTCAAAATCATTAATAGCTTTGTTTATCAAAGGGTTCAAGTTGAATCTTAGCCGAACACTACCTGAAAATGCTGATTAACAAATAAAGGTATCAAGTGATTTGTATCACATTCAGCCTTTGTTTCTGTATGCAAATTATAGTTTCAAACTGTTCATTTATGTATATACTTATTTTATTAGCAAGTACTTTAGTCTTGGAAACCACCAGTCATTACAACAAACAGTGTGTTACTAATTATTCAGGAAAAAAGTACTAAGTAACTGCTTCAAAATTAAGGATATGAATAGAATAACATTCAAAGGCCCAAATCAAACAACTTTAAAATATTAGGGGTAAATTTAATAAAGCCTACACTTTTTTTTCTGTGTAGGCATTGTGCCGTGCTGCCAACATGGCCACAAACATTTTTAGATTTAATAAGCGCTGCTGAGCTATGTGCATGAGCGTGACAACACGGAGACTTTAGTGGCATGCAAATCACCTCATAAGCAGGTGAATCTTATGCAAATGAGGCAGGTAGAGTGATCCAGCAAGTAGGTTGGCAACTCTGCATACCCCGTGTCAGTATCTGTAGTGTACAAGGAAAAATTGTGTGTACAGGAATGTAGACTGACAAAAGCGGCTGTAAAAATGTAGATGGACAGAAATGGCATACTGCATACAGATATGAGGAAAACTATACTCACTGTGTCTGAAAAATTAAAGGAAATAAGTTAAATTAAATTTATTTTTTTAATCTGGGCATGTTTGCAAGGTGCACCACAGTACACAAACATGATTTATAAAAAAAAAAAAATGCAGAAAACAAAATTAATGTGTGACAGAAATGTATTCCAGGACCCTGCATGGAGTATCTGCAATGGTACATTGGTGGTGTTGCTAGCATGGTAGGGCTTTGAAGCATGTAGTCTCCAAGCTGTGAGCATGGATCCTTATGCAAATGAAGTGGAGTTACTGAATAGCATAAAGAGGTAATTATGTCTGCATATCCCCTCAATGTAGGCAGAGAACTATGTTGGTTTTTACAGAGAAGGTAGTTGGCATCCGGGCAGGGTGCGTCAAATATCTTATAAGCTTATTTCAGCTTAGCTGTGCCTGTTTGCATGTAGCACTGCTGTACTGAGTGTGGAAATCTGGGGGGGGGGTGAGTACTAAGTGATAATCTTGTTTACCTCTGGGCCGTGGCTTTGCATGGCCCACCACAGTTCTGGGTGTATCTAAAAGCCAATGACATATGTAGTTTTGCCCACTGTTTAACTTAAACTAGGGCCATTAAATGATGTTAACGATATACTAGGCAGGTGGAATGCATCATAGGTAGCCAATCACACAATTGGCACCTACAGTAGAGCACTATAACGCATGTATACACCCTACAATCTGATTTTTTCCACCATACTCTGCACCATTGAAGTACAAACTTGGGAATTTTAGCTGAGAGAATGCTAGGAGCTGCTGCAGGTCTGCTACATCTGTATGTGCTAGATGCTGAAGTCAGTGCTGCAGCTGACAATAGGCCTAAACAGAGGAGAGTGTTCAGGCCCAGGATAACCTAACAGGAGCTACATGAGCTGGAGACTGTAGAGCACTACAGGGTGGACAGGGACATGCTACAAGAACTCACTGAGCTCTGCCTCCTTCAAATCAGACCCAGAGCCAACAGAGGGGAACCCATTCCAGTGGAAACCAAAGGTATGTGTAGCCCTTAGGATACTAGTTACAGGTGCCTTCCAAAGACCAACTGGGGACATGATAGGGGTCTCACAGGCAAGAGCATCCAGGGTAGTGGAAGCCATATTACTGCATGCCAGTGAGCCATTTCTTTTCCCTTGACCCCTGAGTATACAACACTTCTACCATGTAGCACACTATCTTGAGGTACTTGGTGCCATAGATTACACTCATGTACACATTAGGTCACCACCAGGTGAAGAGGGTAGAATCTGTCAACCACAAGGGCTACAACTCCAACTGCCAGGTCATGTGTAATGCCCAGAGCATTATCATGAATGTGTGTGCTGGCAGCCCTGGCAGTTATCATGACCACCATATCTGGCACACATCACAGCTGTACCAGATATTTGCTAGGGAGGACATCCCACATGGCCATTTACTGGAGGATACTGGCTACACACTGGAACCGTGGATGATGCCAAACATCAGGAAATGCACACACACCAAAAGAAGACTGCCATAATGAGACACGTGCATAAACTAGGAACATCATAGAAAGTGTGTTTGGGCTTCTGAAGTTACGGTTCTGGTGCCTCGATATATTTCTGGTGTAATGTACAATGTAGTTGACGCATGCACAGGGAACATTGTTCCTGCTCACAGGTTTGCCTATTTAACTACAAGCAGCCACACATGGCCATACTGGTAACTGTACACACACAGTTTGGATAAAAACAGTTATCCCACTGCAAAGATACTAGATGCAGATAACAGTATGAAGGAATATCACTCTGCAGGCCACAGATGGTATTCAACACAAGCCAGGTTTGTGTAATGAACAAGTGCCTGCAATCACTTATACAACAGACTCAACCTGTGGTGCATGGGATAAGTACTGTGATTTGTAGTGAATAAGACTAGATAGGTACAGGTTCAAATCTCACTCCAGGCTACTTGGTGCACATCTGTGTGTATGTCTGCCCCTTAAAAACAACTGCCATGCCCTCCTGGGCTATCCACCTGCAATGGTTATGCACTTTTTGGCTTTGTAACTTGCCGTTGGCTTCCAAACTGCCCTCATTTACAAGGCCTGATGATGTCATCCATCTTAAGACTATCAGCTGACAGCATAGATCAGACATAACCCATGGCACGTGTGATAAATACTGTGATCTGTAGTGTGCAAGACTTGATAGGGTAGGGTCCTAATCTCACTCTAGGCTGTTTGATGTGTGTGTACATCCAGATGGCATAAACATAATCACCTTGTTAAAGAAATAAGTAGGGTTTTGCAGTATTTTGTTTGTGGAGTGTGATGTGATCCCCCAAAGGACTGACCACAACAAGGCCTGCAGATGTCATCAAGCATAATATGTCCTGAATTGATAGTACTAGCATACACAAGGTGTGTTGCGGGCATCATGTACTGTGATCTATAGTGTCTAACATTACATAGTTAAGTGTTCTTATCTACACACAGCCAACTTGCACTACATGTGTGCTTTGGCATGTCTCTAAGCAGTGATTGGAAGTGGTTCTAGCCTCAATGTAGCTATGTTTATATATGAGCCTGTTTGCACATTTTAGATAGTGTTATGGAACCATAGGATGTTTGATCTTCACTAGCATAATGGCCATACAGCTCTCACAATCATAGACAACTTTATACCCATAATTACAGGATCAGCACATATTGCCCAGTGCAAGAGGAACACAGGCAGAATCTCTGTTTTGAGATGATGGTCACTCAGTCAATCAGACAGATGGCATGTGCTGAGGTGCACTGGGGTGCTCTGTGTGCCATGAGGCAGGGTTCTGTTTCAAGAGTGGGTTTAAGTCTGCTAGACAAATCTCTCCAACAAGCATTTAGTACTAATGTCACATACATGGATGATGTCCTTAAAATGAGTTATCCATCTACTATGCATCCTACAGATAAATAGCATATGCAATCAAGCAGGGTCACACATTGTCCCATAAGCAAAGCACAGATGATCTTTGAGTAATCTATATGCCACAGGTGACAATGACACTCATTGCAGACGATCCCCATTGAACACATACTGAAGACGTGAAGTGTCCTTGTGAGGGTCCATACTGTTGTGTGCAACTGCCAGTACTGCTTGGAAAGGTACATCACCAAATGGTCATTGCACTCAGACATTGGCATGCTGAGGGAAGAGTACTTGGAGGTTGAGTGTGTCACTTAATGGTGACTGTGAACTCTTATGCCATATGATTCCTGCCATTCCACTGTAGAGAGATGGTGATCTGTGTCACATTAGGCATAAACCTGTGTGGCTAGGTCTGTGTGCTCAGTTCGTTCACCCCTGAGTATGTACCTCACTTGTTGCTACTGATGTGCTACTTACCAGGTCCACGGGTCTAACTGATGGAAATGATACTAAAAATATATTTACATGGAGTTTATGGCCATTAGTATGTCAACAGACATGTGTTTGCTTTACCCTCTTGCAGGATAGTGACATACCACAGAGACTGTATGAGTGCTTTCAATTTGCAGGCATCAGCCAACATTGTTAGCCACAGTCATTCCGTAGTCACATGTATTGTGGTTGAATGGATTCCAAGCAGTACAGGACCCAGGACTGTGCACTGTTGAGCACTGATGCTTACAGATCAACTATTGGAGGCAGATGTCCCTATGTTGCATATGTATGCCAACAGTGGGCCACTTACTGGCCTTGTACAATGGCAGTATTGTGGAAGCTTAAGTGGGTGCTTTGTAAATGTTGCCTGAGTGGGAGGATATAGTCAGATGGCTTGGCTCAGTCTAGGGAGTTGTATGCCCTGATGTACCCTCACCCAGGTCCACGGTGACTGCCTCAGATATGTAAGTTATGCTGCCGTTGTCACACATCCAAACTGTGTACAGTCAACTGTGTGTAGATCACATATATGTGTGCTGATTAGCTCAATGATGATCACCTGTATGGGCATACAGATATGGATACTCACACAGAGGTCTATAGTTATGTTGGTCAGTGGATGCATCACCTTTGTGCAAGGGTATAACAATTGCTGTTGTCCACTTAGCAGATGTGCAGCTAGTAGTGTTGATATGATTGCAAGAGTTTTCCTAATGGTGTTAATCATCCTTGTCATATCACATGTGGGATGCAACCTGGAATGTTAGCATGAGCAATAGATGCTGTATATCTTCCTCTGAGAGGCCAGTTATGAACTTCTGTGTAAATATGGAAGCTATGGGACAAGTTGTAGGAATGTCATGTGTCACGTGGTGGAGACAAGGGAGTGTAGTTGACATAGACCGTGTGGGTGTAAGACTAGGTATGAGTACAGACATATGTGGCATCATGACATATGAGGTCACTGACCATTTGGGCCTGCCCTTTGAGGCCACACATGTAACTACACTGTGCATTGTGGTTCTTTGTGTGGGTGGCTGCTTTTGTCACCGTGTCTATACAACATCACACAACACTATGTGCTTCTTTTAGCTGAGAAGATAGTGCCTACATGTTAGGCAAAGCACCCTAACCCCAAATGTCACATAGCACTGTCCACCTGTTATTGTACAGCCTGATAATGGCAGTTGCCCATCAGTCAGGTGTGCTGAGCCTTGATGAGCCTGTGTCCCTCCTGTCACATACAGCCAAGTTCATGCAGTTGCAATGCTGCTGACATGATGCATGGGTGTAGAGGTCTGCACACGTGCCTGTCACATCTGATGGAGGAGGTGCAGTCACACTATGTCAACCATCCCACAGGAGGCAATAAATGGCTGTCTTGACATATGTATGTATTGTCTGCAAGGGGGGTATCTGCCAGTAGCTCTAAGGAGACTGATCTGTGGCTAGATCCTACCAGGGAGGACCTCACATTGGGGAGGGAGCTGTACTGGTCACCCATATTGGTAAACACATGATGCACTACATTGATTCCCTGTGTGGAGATGTCACAGCACTGCTGCAGGGCATTGTAGGTAAGGACATGGACCATCCTTTGGACAAGTGAGCTGCAGCATGACTAAGCAACACAGTGTGCGTGTACATATTACACTTCCATAGCATGTTTGCGCTCTGTATAGACACCTTGCATGACTCTATTCTTGCAACATGCCAGAAGTAACTGCAATACTTACCTGCACAGAGAACAACTAGCATGTAATGCCAAGCGGTGTCCCCAGATATGAGTCATGTCACCTGAAATGCCATGATTGGAGTTAGTATAGATATGAGCACTGACACTGTCATACACCCAGTGACACTGGACAGAACACTGCTACATTCACTGGAAGCCAGATCATGCTTACTGGCTATGACCAGCGCAGCCCATTGACAGCTATACTATGCAATAGATATTGGACATATGTCTCACTCCATCAATCATGGCCTTACATGATGTAAGACAATATTAGGCCAGCAGGCCTTGATGGAAACAGTGTACGTCATGTACAGAGTGTTATGTCGGCTGGTGGATAGGCAAGTGTCTGACAGTCATACTCTGGAAGCATAACATTGGGAGACCAATGCCGCAATGATGCCAGTCACCATCCTCCATTACTGGCATACCCCATCTACCTATTCCCTCTCTGTAGTCATAGCCACTGTCCATGACCTCAGAATCATTAGCCGGTGATTGTACATTGGGTGCTCTCACAGAATCCCACACGGAATCAACAGTTATCCAGGATGGCCTAAGACAGTCAGTTATACTCTGAGCCACCTTCAAAGATCAACTGCCAATGACTGCACAATACCACCCTGTGGGAAATCATCCACACCTGCAAAATATTGTTGTGTCTGCACACAGTTGTGCCATTACACATGGGGTTATGGACACAGAGAAATGTAGCCTTTGACCCTCATTGGTCAGTAAGATGTGGGGATGTATTCACTGTTGTACAACCTATACCAACAGGTTTGGGATGTACATCCCAAACTGTCACTGCAATACTGAATGTGGCAGTCATCACAGCTATCATTGTGTGCAATTGTACCATTGCTATGTCACTACACAGGCACATCGTACAACTGTAGCAGCCACACAGCTGCCAAGGTACACCAATACACATTGTAAATAACATGTCCTATGGAGTCCATGTCAGGACCATACATGTGTAGTCTGTCTCCTACATGCTTTGGAGGGATGTGTGTGTCTCCATACAGGGAGGTGTCAGATCCCACTGTGTACCTCCTGCGTATCCATGACAGGACTAACTCATCTTAACCTGTTCTACAAGCCTACATCATTGTGGTATACAAATTACTTGCTGGAGGGACATATAAATAACACAGACAGTATGCCCTACATGAAACATGCAAACAATGTGTGTGAAGCACACATCTGCTGTGACACAACATATGCAGGTTCCAAAATGGGATGCAGAACATTCCAATCATAACTGGTGTTGAACCACTGTTTGTACTAGACACAGAGATGCACAAGCACTCTGAATGCTGCCATTGTCCTTGCTAGCCTGTTATACACACACAAACCTATGTAGCCCTGATCTTATAGTGCTGTCCCTTGCTGAAGACATATCTGTGCTGTGCTGACATGATATCCTATGCCGCTTTATTGCTGCTGTGTATCCATAGGTTATCCCAACAGACTCCTGAAACATAAACAGTTCTATGACATACCTGTCATTGTGCAACTATAAAGCCATTACATCATCATACAACATAAGGTACACAAAAGCATGTGGTGTATTCATGACAAATTCCAGCATGCAGTATCTGCCGTCAACCACTATATGTGGCATGGCAAAACACTGAATTACACAAGTACATGTTAACTAGGGTCTATATTACAACGTTGAACTTGTATAATTTCGAACATTGGAATATAGAACACAAAAGTCCGAAATACAAAAATAGCAAAGCCACGGCACACCGATTTCTTTTTTCCCAGGGAAAAAAAATCAGTGGGCCATTTTCGGGGCTTTGCTATTTTCTCCACTGTGGTGCAATCTCAGAGTTGATATATTTGAGTGGGGGGCTCAGCTCCCCACTTTAGTTTAAAGTGTATGTTTTTTTTGTCACGGAACAGGGAAATAAATCGCTGTTCTGTGTTTTCGTTGTTATTGGATTTTGAACTGTACGGTTCGTTATTACAACGTTTGAACTCCTGTGACTTCGATGTAATATAGACCCATTAACTAATATAGTCACACTGTGCATCAGACACATACTGTGGCTTCATTTCCCTGCATCAATGGTGAGAATGACAGGGATGTGGCACCAGTATCATCACTTGCACAGGGTATTGTGTGGGAGTGCATGAGGCCTAGGTTGACAGCATGCATGAGAGTCGGGAAGGGAATCAGGTAAGATGGACCATGGATAGGTGTAGTGTGTGTTTATGTAGGTGACCTGCATTTGACAGTAGTGTGTATGTACTTGTACACAGTGAAGCTCAGAGCTGTCCCTAGATGAGTGTGTTGAACAACTTTGGACCATACATGATAGAGTTGATAGTTCAGTGTCCAGCCACTAACACAGGAACTGGCTCTGGCAGGAGTTGTACTACAACCTCCATGCCAAAAGTCAGAAGTGGCACTAGTATTTGACTGTGACTGCTGTCTACTAGGACCTTGTCCACAACAGGAATGCCCAGAAGCACGAGCCCAAGGCCTGCCACATCACTCCCTCCTGTAGCACTGGATGTACTGCCAGTACAGGAGTGTGATTGTACATGGCCACGTGGACTCTCAGCAGATGGGGGTTGCTGACCTATGCCCATGAGTCTGTCACTCAAGTTCCAGATGTCAGACTGTTCTGCATCCATAACCCTAAACATATGTCTGGTGTTCCATTCAGAATGTGCCTGTGCCTCTATGATGGCCCGAAACATGCACCAAGTGACTCATGATGTGACACCTGCAAAAGGTGGTGGACAGACAGCAGACCTTCTACAGGCACTCCTGTCAATCCGCCTGTGTGGGACCTTGCCAGCTCTCTGGCTATGGCCAGTGTCTACACTTACTGGAGCCATAGTTGTCACACTTTCCTGTTCAATGTTCACACCCTCTGACTGTCCAATATCTGTGACCTCTGGGGACTGGGTATATGTGTGGGTGTACTGACTATGTGCAGTGACAATGGAGGCAGAAGAGGGATGTCGACCTCTGGGACAGATTCAGACACTGACACCCCCATATGTGCCTCACTTTGACCACCATCATCATCAGAGTCTGAAGATTCACTGACATCAGGTTGTGTAGCGGACAGACACCAACCCCCCCGGTCACCTGTGATAAAGAAAAAAGGGGTACATGAATACCTGCACTATTGTTTATGAAAAATCCAATACTCATAAGAAAGACCCACAACTGGATTAGTGGTCAAACATTTTTCTTCTCCACTTTCATCCAAAAAAGACTTCCTCAGAACAAAATACACATTCAACTCAAGACCTTTATAACAATCACTTCAAGTAAATCAAGTAAAACTTGACCAGTAACTATACTTGATAAAACAACACACAAAATCCCAGTATACCTATCCTAACAAATATATTGAAATAAACATTTTACTGCCTAAATTATTTTCCTTTCAACCTTTTGTTTTTCAAAAGGCATTTTAGAGTAATTGCCTCATTTAAACCAGGAGGCTTATCTGCTCTTAACTGTCACTGCCAAAATGTTTCATTTTGTTCAACTATATCCTTAGGTACCTGTTCCAGACTGGAAAATAAAAACATTTTACTTTGTTTACACATGAAATTATGTTTAAATAAGGCATTATTCTGGCCCGTAACTTTAATAGAATATGAATGTTCCTTAACAAAACAGTGTCATGCTTACCAGGAGCAGGACCATGACCTTGGCCAATACCTGATGGACCTGTGAAAAGTTGAAGGTGAGATAATGTCAGTACTAATGCATGTTGGAGCACAGCAAGATAATACATCCATATATCTCAGAGTTACAGTAGTTACTGTGTTACTCATTGTATTGGTCAAATTCTGAATATGAGAGTACAACCCCCCAAGAACAAAGACCTGACACCGACATAAAAGTATGTACAGCCAGACAAACTGACTTCTATAGTATTACAATGCTGATAACAGTAAGCCTACCTGCACGCTCTTCTGCTGTGGAAACTGTGGCACCCACCTCCACGATGTAGGGTGTGATGGATGTCTGGGAGCTGTTGTGTGTGCCTAGGTTTGTCAGGAATTCCTCAGTGGCTGAGAGTGGTTGTTCCACTGCAGGCCCTCCACCAATAATGTCATGATCCCTGTCTACATGTGCTGCCCTTCATCGTACAACACTGATCGTGTCTGTTGCATGGTGTCGAACTTGCTCATATGTCCTGCTCTGATGGCCCATACCATTCACATCATGGACAAGGTCTACCCACAATACAACCCACTGTTCCCCGTTTTCCCTTCCCCTGAACAGTAGGATGTGATG
Source organism: Protopterus annectens (assembly GCF_019279795.1). Lineage (NCBI taxonomy): Eukaryota > Metazoa > Chordata > Ceratodontiformes > Protopteridae > Protopterus > Protopterus annectens. The sequence continues at coordinate 1,337,582,560 of NC_056746.1, forward strand.
ATGTTGCCTTAGTCCTTCCAGTATAATTTAATTTTCCACACCAGAGAAAGGCGCATGGCATCTAGGGTACATGATTTCTGAATGACAACAAAAGGGGAACACATTACAGGATCACATATGTAGAAGTACACTATGCAGAGATACAGCATGGACAACATGGCTGAGACTATCCACTGCTTGTTCACACATGTCATACTCCAGAGTGTGCAAACATATTAAGTGTGTGGATACTGCTGAGATAGTAGTAATAGTCAGCTATTCCCATGTGTGCCATGACAGATACTGCTATATGATCACACACCCAACACTCTGGTCTACTGTGGTGTATCCCTTACAGGCAGCCCCCTGATAATATGTCATAAGAACAGTGCCAAACAAATAGAAGTGTGCAATTACAACCACTATAAAGGGACAGTCCAACGAGACCAGTGTGCCACAGTGACAACAGACAATACACCCTTGATGTATAGTACATCCTGTGTAGGTGTAAGACAGCAGATCATCAATGACACATCATTATCACAGGTCTAAGACAGGCTCAATGCTGTAATCTCTATTCCCTGTAAGTCTATTCACCCATCTGCATCCTGTTGTACACAAAATCAGTTGCATACCTGATGGAGTGCAGTACTTCTATGTTGATATGTGGTGATAATAAAGTTTTCACAAAGGCGTGCTCTGTATGAGGAAAGTCTCATACAGAATGGTTCCCCATAGCCAGATGCTTGCTTTTTAAACATGCTTCTCATCAGCAAGTGATTGCTTCTAAACCAATCTGTGGGTCTGAAATGCTAATTGCAGCCAACACAGTTGCTTTGCACTATCATCAGTTAATGACATGCAATCTCTGTACAAATTATAAGGCCTTCATGCACATTAGGGCTCCTTTTTGATATGTTGTGCTGGACATTACTGGGGTGAGGATACTACATCATTGCAGAGGGTAGGTCTGTAGCAGAAACCTTTACATAGAGATGTATGTGCTACAGGCTGTGGCTGCTGCAGGTAATAGGCATAGGCAGAGAGTGTGAACACTTTGGAGGGCAACAAGCTGTAGCAGTAACTGTGGGAGCTGTCAGCCTTGTTGTAGAGGCAGAGCCGGAGTGATGCTACCCTTTCCACTCAGTTAAGACATGTTTAAGGTAAGTATGTACAGTATCACAGAGTACTTGGCAGCATGTTTGGTGTGTCCTTGAGTAAGACTGGGTATAAATATAGGAATATGTCCACCATTTGGGCAACTGCTGGGCCATGTGTTACTCTGGTGGTAATTAGCACCATGTATGATGTTATAAGTAGGGACTTCCAATGTGATAATCTGCACAGTGACTTTGGAAGGATTGTCTGGTGCACTCTGATTATTAGTGGCCCTCATTTGCAGTACCTGCATTGACATTCTCTGTGAATGCATATTAATGCAAGACGTGACACTTCATTTACATACAGTTTTGGTATAGGGATATGTGAAGTGTGTTCCTACCTGCAGGCCTGGCACCTCTATCAGTGAAAAGCAGACATGTCATTTCAAATGCATTGTGTGGATAATGATAGCATGACTCAGTCATTAATTGCTGCCTTCACAATACTGTAACTTCACGTCTACACACCACTGGACCTAGGACTGTGTGGCAAAATGTACTGTTTGTAAGGCTGTTAACAGACTGAACTACTGAGTCACTGCTACAGCAGGTGCATTTGCAAGTTATATGTGCACACATACAGGCTATGACATACATTTTCTACATCCATCAGTGTGCATGGCTTTATATGGATGTATGTGTGCACCAGGGTCCCAGTTGAACATGCATTTTGCCATTAATGCCTTAACAGGTGTCTTTCTACATGTTGCTGCTGAAGGACACATTTACCTGCTATCACAGGCCTCACTTACATCCATTATTGTGCCTTTGGCTTTCTAGGGTGCACTATTGCACCAGAGTTCAGGGTACACTCCCGTTTTTTTCATTACTTTTTAATCAAGTTTGCATGGCACTGTGCACAGCTCTCTGATGCATGCTTAGTCACTGTAACTGGCAACTTAGTGACTGTAACTGGCAATTACCATGTTTTGTTTAAACCACCTGTTTTAATTAAGAGTTGAGTGGTGTGGCAGGTTAATGCAGTGGTCTGAAGGTGTGATGGTCTTGGGTTCAAAATATGGGACAAGTGTTTACTTTGTAAGTGTGTATTACAAGTTTAAATACACACATAGTCAATGTACTTCAATTTAGCTGAGCTTAGTGAAGCTGCGTGATGCAATGTGTTGTGCAGCATCATGCCAAAAAATAAACAAAAATGGGGAGATAGGAAAGTGGTGAAATGGGGTGCAAGTAGGGGGTAAACATAGGGAAAGCTAGGTATGGATTTGCAGGAAGAGTGTAGGAAAGAACCATAGCTATCCATTTCTTGTACAGCAACAACTGTGCACTTTGATATACATGACTTTGAACTCTCAACCCCAGAGAGAGGGGCGAGGACAACATAACAACATAACTGTGTCCCATGTGCCTCCAGACGGCAGCAGCGTGACTCTCATCCCTACCCATGGGAGTGTTGGCACTGCTCCTTCACTACCCCAGGGGTGGCAATGCTGGAGGCTGGGCACTGGGGCAAGTCAGCCAGCATACTCTCAATCCGGTACAGGCAGTGGTCAGATCCACAGCAGACTATCCTGCACACCAAGATCAGCAGCTCACCCCAGTTGACAAATCCCCCTCCGCCACCGTTCACAGAGGGGGGCCAGGCCCCATCCTGTGGACCCAACACTGCAGGTAGTGCAGGGCCAGTACAGTAGAGGGGACACCACTGGTCTGGTTCACAGATGGGCTGGGACCCAGTGCCATGGCTGGTTGAGGCAAGGCAGGTTGATCAGCCAGAACTGGCCTACCTTGACATGCTGTGGTAAATGAGGTATAACAATAAGTTAAGGTTAGTAATAACCAAACCATTGTTACTATTAACAGAATGGAATATCATATTTATTAATCCAATTACATATTAATGTATATTATGTGTAAGACAAGATTAAGTAACATAACAGTCAGTATGTTAACAGCATGTCAGTAAGAATTAAAACCATAAGGCCAACAAAACAGTTTAACAAAATATGTTACTATTGAATCATAATAACACATAATAATGCATCACATATTGTAAAAATATAATTAGTTTAACAAAATATGTTAATATTAAATCATAATAATAAACAATAATAAAGATGCAGGCTGGGGAGACAGAGATAAACAATCCATTACTGACAATGCAGATACCCAAAAACACTGATAATAACTGTACAGGTTTATAGTGTCAGAGTACAGTGACTACAATCCTCATGTAGCTGATGTAACATGTACATACCAATCAAGCTGTTAGCATAGGTTAGCATGGGCCGAGCAACAACAAATGCGGGTACACATCTATACAGAGCACTTTCCATAATGTAGACTTTTATAACTACCATGTGATCAGTAAGCGGATTTGGTAATGCATTGTAATCCTGGTAATCAATTTTCTGGTAATCATATGGCAGATGGATTAGGCAGTTTTAATTACATTATGTAAAATCATGACACTTGAGAGGCATGTTTGTGTACAGTACGTAAACTAGACATCCATCATGCCTTAGTTGGCAGGCATGGGAATAGAACCCAAAAGTTGTGACTGCAGGGGACATCTGTAAAAATGTAACATTGACTGCAGCAGCTAAGTACAGGCATGCAAGGAATACAGCCATTCTGGGAATATGTAGACAGATATATTTAAGAATCAACAATGTTGCTTAACACTTTATTGGTATTAAAAAAACAAAGTCAGCACTCCTGGAACCACACACACCTCAAGTAAATCCTTGTAGTAAATGGCCACAAAGCACTTTTGGAGCAGTAAAAACATTTTTTATTAAGCCAAAATAACAAATAGATAAGCGATTTCATCAAAAACATTCTCAACTTCATCAGATAAGAGCAAATCCAGGAAACACTCTTAAGTACATCCTGCAAGCGCATTAATTAAGTAATAAACCAATCCCATCACACTGACTAAAAAGGACCTCCCTGAACTCATAAATATTCATGAAATGCAATCATAAAAATATTCTTAAAAATACATTCTTTAAAACCAGCATTTAAATAACATTAACAAGTGCAAAGATGCTGAAAATAAATACAAATACACACATAATGTATAAATTCTATAAAATGGTGTTTATATAAAAATGAAAGTATATATAAAAATGTATATAAATATTTTATATTTTTATTTTTTATATATTTTACCTTTCCATTGCTTTTAGTTTTAACAGGCAAGCAATGGAGAGTGAATCATTTAATCCTGGCCATTGCCCCACATTTAGGCGGACCTGCCAGATTAATTCTTTCTTTTCCAAAAGCAGACCCCATGGGCCACCTCTTTTATCCAAGTCAACAGTGTCCACAATGAAAAATTTGAAAGAGTGGTCTGATTTATCTGTGCAGTGTTTACTCAAGGCATTTGTGGATTTACCAAGTCTAATATCCCTTAAATGCTCATAAATTCTGTTTTAAAATTTTCTCTGTCTTTCCGATATATAAACATTCACATGAGTTACACACTGCACAATAAACTCTTTCAGTATGACAGTACACCTTCTTATTCACCTGAATTTTAAAACCATTCACGAAGAATTTGTGGGCTTCCATCACAAAACTACACTGAGCACAGGAACCACATTTTTTCATAGACCCTGCATGTACAATGCTTCTGTTAGACTCTTAAATGCATTTCAGATTCATCTCTCTCTTAAAAACAATATTTGGTTTAGTTCCAACACATTCTCTGATATCCCTTTGATTAAGCAATATAGTCCAATTTTTGAATAAAATATCTAACACATCCTTACTGTTACTGTGAAAAGTAGTAAAAAAAAGCACATTTAAAATTTGAATTCTGTTCAACATTGGATTGGGTCAAGTCAGTTCCTACTCCATTAACCAAACAGCCATTAATGGGGGGCATGCCCTGGGCAGGTATTGCCTCATGGTGACCTAACAAGAGTTAAAACATCTTTCTCTTTTGTTAGCCACCTCATGACTTCATTAAGGAGCCATAACGGGTAACCCCTCTTGCAAAACATAACTTTCAGATGGTCACACTCATCTAAGAAGTTATCAAACAGACTAACCATCTGGGCTGCCCTTACAAATTGGCCCTTTACTACCCCTCTTTTTTGTTTAAATGGGGGTGCACTATCAAAATGCAGAAAGCTGTTTGAATAGGTTGCTTTCCTATGAATTGGTGCTACAAAGGAATTCAACTGACACTCTTTCTTCAGTAAGATGTCCAAATACACTGTTAGTTCACTAACCTCATGTGTAAACTTTAAAAAACTGGTTTGTGCCATTAATATATTCTAAAAATAGGGGGATCTCTTCTCTCAGACCATTCCAACAAATAAAGACATTGTCCAAGAACCGTGTATACAATGTACAGAACTTAAACCATGTGGTATTTATTAAAAATCACCTTTCCCATTTGTACATAATTATGCTGGCATAACAAAAACTTCCAGGCACCACCACAGCAAAAACAATACTTAGTGTCAAGGTATCATACTATTAATATGGCAAAAAACGTTACTAAAAGTCACCTCCACTCTCAGAATTCAAAACAATATATCCAGTTACCACTCAGTTTTAAACAGCTGAATAACAGGACACAGTCACAATAGATGCGGTTATCAAATTCACCTTTAAATCCAAATGAAATAGCGAAAGTATCCAAAATATTCACAGCGATACAATATCTTTAAACACTTTATTCGTTGTACAAAATACATTTTATTTAATTTACTGTTTTTAATGGTGTTTACCTGTTGTTCAATGCTATTAAAAATATGCACATATTCAAAATTATTAGCAGAGTGTGCAGCATTAGACGTCAATAGTACATCAAGTTCTGTAGCTTCCTGTGTTAAACTTTGTATAGTTTTGTCATTATGCCTTATAATCATTTCCATGTATTCAGACCCATGCTGGTCAAATAAATGCAACAATTTTTTATGGAATGCACAGTTACTAATCAAGCCTGTAGGAAACCGCCACAGGCAGAGGCTCTTAGGAACAATCTTTAGTTTAAGGCATTCTTTAAAGTATAAGTTATCAAATTGCAGTTTCTTTATTTTTAAAAGCAACTTATCAAACTTCTCCAGATTATCAATATAAAAAGTAGCACATACATTTCTTTGGGAAAACAGGCTTGTAGTAGCAGAAAGCCAGGTGAAGAAATGTGGAGCTTCAGAATGCATGTTAGATCCTTCATTTGTAGTTTGTGGTAGTCTGCCTTCAGTTCCATGTTCATTTAAATCAGAATTAGTGTTAAAAGCACTTTTATTCCTATTTTCGCTTCCCCTGAGTGAAACAGGCTCTGAATTGGTCCTCCTATCATCTGCTCATTGAACTGAAGTAAACGGTTACCTTCCCCCTGTGAACCAAGCACTTCCTGGTTGTTCGGGGGTGTTTTAATCTCTCAAGCCTTTCCAAACATTGACTAAAGTCTTGTAGCAGTAAAGTAAGATCAGTGATGGATTTTCCCAGGTCTTGGGAGTATAAAGGTGGTGGTGCGGTATCCAGATCTGTACCTGAAGCCATAAACCGACTAAAAAAACACAAACTTTCACAAACTGTAGAAAAACAAAGTCAGCACTCCTGGAACCACACACTTCAGCAACTCAAGTAAATCCTTGTAGTAAATGGCCACAAAGCACTTTGGGAGTGGTAAAAACACTTTTTATTCAACCAAAATAACAAATAGTTAAGTGCTTTCATCAAGAACCTTCTCAACTTTATCAGATAAGAGCAAATCCCGGAAACACTCTTAAGTACATCCTGCAAGCGCATTAATTAAGTAATAAACCAATCCCATCACACTGACTAAAAAGGACCTCCCTGAACTCGTAAATATTCATGAAATGCAATAATAAAAATATTCTTAAAAAGACACTCTTTAAAACCAGCATTTACATGAAATTAACAAGTACAAAGATGCTGAAAATAAATACAAATACACACATAATGTATAAAATCTATAAAATGGTGTTTATATAAAAATAAAAGTATATATATAAATATTTTATATTTTTATTTTTTATATATTTTACCTTTCCATTGCTTTTAGTTTTAACAGGCAAGCAATGGAGAGTGAATCATTTAATCCTGGCCATTGCCCCACATTTAGGCGGACCTGCCAGATTAATTCTTTCTTTTCCAAAAGCAGCCCCCATGGGCCACCTCTTTTATCCAAGTCAACAGTGTCCACAATGAAAAATTTGAAAGAGTGGTCTGATTTATCTGTGCAGTGTTTACTCAAGGCATTTGTGGATTTACCAAGTCTGATATCCCTTAAATGCTCATAAATTCTGTTTTTAAATTTTCTCTCAGTCTTTCCGATATAGAAACATTCACACGAGTTACACACTGCACAATGAACAACTCTTTCAGTATGACAGTACACCTTCTTATTCACCTGTATTTTAAAACAATTCACCAAGAATTCGTGGCCTTCCATCGCAAACTGAGCACATGAACCACATTTTTTCATAGACCCTGCATGTACAATGTTTCTGTTAGACTCTAAAATGCATTTCAGGTTCATCCCTCTCTTAAAAACAATATTTGGTTTAGTTCCAGCACATTCTCTGATATTCCTTTGATTAAGCAATATAGTCCAATTTTTGAATAAAATATCTAACACATCCTTACTGTTACTGTGAAAAGTAGTAATAAAAGCACATTTAAAATCTGAATTCTGTTCAACATTGGATTGGGTCAAGTCAGTTCCTACTCCATTAACCAAACAGCCATTAATGGGGGGCATGCCCTGGGCAGGTATAATCTCACGGTGACCTAACAAGGATTTAAAAAAACCTCTTTCTTTTTTGTTGGCAATCTCATGACTTCATTAAGGAGCCATAATGGGTAACCCCTCTTGCAAAACATAGCTTTCAGATGGTCACAATCATCTAAGAAGTTGTCAAACAGACTAACCATCTGGGCTGCCCTTACAAATTTGCCCTTTACTACCCCTCTTTTTTGTTTAAATGGGGGTGCACTATCAAAATGCATAAAGCTGTTTGAATAGGTTGCTTTCCTATGAATTGATGCTACAAAGGCCTTCAACTGACCCTCTTTCTTCAGTAAGACGTCCAAATACACTATTTGTTCACTAACCTCATGTGTAAACTTTAAAAAACTGGTTGTGCCATTAATATAGTCTAAAAATAGGGGGATCTCTTCTCTCAGACCATTCCAACAAATAAAGACATCGTCCAAGAACCATGTATACAATGTACAGAACTTAAATTATGGGATATTTATTGAAAATCTCCTTTCCCATTTATACATAATTGTGTTGGCATACAAACCACCACACGCTGACCCCATTGCCATACCTTCAATTTGTAAAAACAGTTCATTATTGAATAGAATGAAATTATTTGTGAGTACTAGTTCTAATAAAGTCTCATAGGTGTTAACCAGTGGCTGGGGGGAGACACTTACCCACCAAAAATTTACAAAACCATTCCATGCCTATGGTATTGGGTATTACCGTATATAAATCTCTGACATCGATTGTGATGAAACTGACTGTTTCATCAAATTCTAGCACATTAATCCTTTTCAAAAAGTCCCATGAGTCCTTGTATAGTAAAGGTTCATGTTGCACAAAGTCCTTCAATCTGATGTCCAAGAATTTGGCTATAGGGTGGGTAATGAAGCCCCTTGCATCAACTATGGGCTGCATAGGTGGTTGGTTCAAATCTTTATGTATCTTGGGTAACCCAAAAATGACAGGGATCCTAGGCTGTGCTATACTTAAAAAATTAAATTCATCCAGAGAGAGACTACCTTCAATGAGTAAATCCTGTAAAACATTTCTCACTTTCTTATATGCACCATGTAGTTCATTAAACGAAGATTGCATGTAAGCTTTACCTGCTATCAAACACCCCATTTTATTGTTGCAGTCTACCATGTTCATCATGACAATCCCACTCCCCTTGTCCGGTTTCATTATCCGGAGTTCCTTATTATCAGACAGTTGTCTTAACTTATTCATTTCATCCTGTTTCAAATTCCATTTTAGTTTTTTTTGCCATTTTAACATTTCTCATATCTAATTCACAATTTTTTTTCAAAAAGCTGTGGTGAGGGATGAATGGGGGGGTTAAAGGTACTGGATAACTTAATGGAATCCACGACTTGATCTACAATCTTTAAATAAAACATTCAGATTCAATTTTCTAGTATACAACTTCAAATCCAATAATACTGTTTCAATACTGATACTTTTATCAGGAACAAAAGTCAATCCTCTAGCACAAATATCACAGTATGTACTGTCAATAGGTACACTAGAATAATTGAAAACTTTAAAGTCACCATCATGATTTAAAGAAATGGACAAATCAGGGGGAACTGTATCAGCTTCAGCAGACACAGCTAGTACCTCATATAGGCACCCCTTCTGTTGCCCCTCTGGTTGAATGCATACCCCCGACACCTGTTGACATAATGGGGGGCCTGTGGGTTGATCTCTCTGTAATTCTGCTCCCTCAGTCGTTATGACCATCTCAATGGTGGAAATTCCTCCTCCCCTAAAAAAGTCTCAGTGGGGACCATATCCTCTCTAAGTTGTGCATGGTCACCCCAACCTTGGAATTTCAGGGGTTAAGGGTATGCAACATTTCTTTCATATTCAGATTTGTCACTCTCAATTTTATTTAATTTCCTGTTTTTAATGGTGTTTTCCTGTTGTTCAATTCTTTTAAAAATACACACATATTCAAAGTTATTAGCAGAGTGTGCAGCATTAGACGCCAATAGTACATCAAGTTCTGTAGCTTCCTGTGCTAAACTTTGTATAGTTTTGTCATTATGCCTTATAATCAAGTTCCATGTATTCAGACCCGTGTTGGTCAAATAAATGCAACAATTCTTTATGGAATGCACAGTTACTAATCAAGCCAGTAGGAAACCGCCACAGGCAGAGGCTCTTAGGAACAATCTTTAGCTTAAGGCATTTTTTAAAGTATAAGTTATCAAGTTGCAATTTCTTTATCAAACTTCTCCAGATTGTCATTATAAGAAGTAGCACTTACATTTCCTTGGGAAAACAGGCTTGTAGTAGCAGAAAGCCAGGTGCTGGAATGTGGAGCTTCAGAATGCATGTTAGATCCTTCATTTTTAGTTTGTGGTCGTCTGCCTTCAGTTCCATGTTCATTTAAATCAGAATTGGTGTTAAAAGCACTTCTGGTCCTATTTCCTCTTCCCCTGAGCAAAACAGGTTCGAATTGGTCCTCCTATTGTCTGCATCATTGGAATTGGTCTGCTTATTGAACTGATGTAAACGGTTACCTTCCCCCTGTAAGCCAAGCACTTCCTGGTTGTTCGGAGGTGTGTATAATCTCTCAAGCCTTTCCAAACATTGACTAAAGTCTTCTAGCAGTAAAGTAAGGTCACTGATGGATTTTCCCAGGTCTTGGGAGTATAAAGGTGGTGGTGCAGTATCCAGATATGTGCCTGAAGCCATAAACTGACTAAAAAAACACAAGTTCACAAACTGTAGAAAAACAAAGTCAGCACTCCTGGAACCACACACTTCAGCAACTCAAGTAAATCCTTGTAGTAAATGGCCACAAAATCAGACCACTCTATTTCATCAGCCCCAAAACATCTAAACATGAAAATATTGAACATTCAGAACAGCAAATTTTTTCCCACGGAAATAATTTGCTGCTCCGTAACACATACACACAACACAAGCACATCAAACAAACAGCAACCACACACATACACTTAAATCCCTACATCTAACGCTACACTAAACTAAACATACACTGCTATCTACCCACTTACCTTAACCCAAACCCTAACCTTAAGGTCCGTCACTATCGCACACTCACCTAACCCTAGCTCACTTAAACCACCCCTAAACCTAAAGTCTGTCATTATCGCACACACACCTAACCTGCGCCCTAACCCTAATTCACTTAACCCGCCTCTAAGCCTAACATACAAACAATCGCACACTTATCTGAACCCAACCCGTAACTTTCCACCAAACCTCTAAGAACATCAAAGCCACAAATACGGCCAACCAAATTCTTTCCCTAGGAAAGAATTCGCTGTTCTGCAGCTTCGCTATTCTTAGCATTCGCTGAATAGTGTTTGATATCAGAACATTTGAAGTTTTAATACTTTGATGTTCTAATATAGACCCGAACATGAGACTGTATCTGTATCCATTTAGCTACTTGTATATCATGAAAACTAGTATACCTTCACATATACTACTGGGCTACCTGTTAGCGTTGCTAAGCACCACTGCGAGCTGCACAAATGCGCTTAAATAGTCCCAGACATAATTAATTACATCAGGTTTCTATTTTTAGATGTCTAGCAACTGTCAGCTATGTATGTATGAGCACCACTCACCTCTCTGACACTCTGTAATGCACAAACAGAAATTTGAAAAAAAAATTTAAAATAAGAAAAATACATAATTATGATAAATGATGACATCCAGTTTCTATTTTTCAGATGTTCGGCAGGTGTCAGCTGTCTATATGTGAGCACAGGTTGGCACTGCTGTGCTCTGTGCTGCACCACGCAGACATATAAAAAATGTGAAAAAAAATGTTAATAAAATATTACACATTTGATCCCATTTCAACAGTAGCAGGGAACAGTACAGGGAGCCTCACCTTGTATGCATCCAAAACCATGAGTAGCCTCTACACTTCTCCCTACACTGGTTCAATATCTCTGCTCCTATGCTTTCTCTCAGCAGCACACCATCATTAATATGCATGGCGCTCTGATGAGGGGGAGCCATGGTCATGTACATGGATACATTCCGTGCAGGGCTCTACACGGTGCCTATACAGATTTTATTAAATCCTGGGGTTATTCTAATTCACATTGGAAGTTAACAGAACAGGTTTTGCTATAACATTCATTTTCCGAAGAATAAAAAGTATGGAAATCTCTAATATCCAGCATTATTGCGAGTATAATCTTTAGTGACTTGCCAACTATTGAAAACTTTTACAAGGGATAGAGAAAAAAAAATTGTCAGAGTCTATCGTGATCCTGGACTTAATGAGCACATAAATATTTACTGATACAAAAGTTATGCTGATAGTTTTTATTTTTTACAGTAAATTATATGGCATTAGTTTATTTATTTATTATCCTTCACTTGCACTTTAAATTTCAGTTCAAGTACTTCTTTTGTGATAACACCCACTATTTAATGATTGGCAGTGTTTAGTCATGTGACTTTTGGCTCTCTTTTAAACTGCTTTTCTCATTTGACTTTTATTTCCTGATGAAGTTCTTATTTTTACTATTAAAGAATGAAAATCACTAAAAAATTCAAACTGTGCCTGAAGTCTTGCCTAGGTGGTTGGTTGAATTTTTTTCCATAAATGCAGAATGCATTCCTTATTTCTTTTATATAAAGCAATCTATCTTCATAAGAGTGATGCATGGATGGTTTCTTTAGCTGGAAGACTCATTTATTTTTAGGCATATTTGAAATGTATATAAAATAGGTAAGGTAGAAGCAAGTACTACAGATTCCAGATGTGATGAATCTTTGTGTGTGTGTAATATATATATATATATATATATATATATATATATATATATATATATATATATATATATATATATATATGGTTTCACTTCATATTACCGAAATGCTGAAATATTGAATTTCAGCATTTCGACAGTATAAAGCCGAAACCATCACAACACCGACACTTCACAATCGACACTTCAGAATCACAAAATATCGAACATACACAATACTGCACACAACACACAAACCATAACATCCACACTACAAAACAATTAAATACAACAAAACACCACACAGACACACACCTACACAACACAAGTGCAGGGGGGCAAAACCCCCTGCACCCCCACACCCCCCCTACTTATATATACTAACTCCGAGATCACACAAAAAGTAAAGAAAAAAAAATCACGCTCACAATCATACCTCCACCTCCCTACCCTAACCCACTCGTAAAAGTTAGAGAAACACTCACTCACATTAAACTGCAGACACTATCCCAGCCAAACACTTCGGCAACATAATGTAGATGCACAAGAACGAATTCGACATAGTACATTTTCATGCTTATTCACTTTTGTTATTTTGAAGTTTCGACTTCATGTACATGAATTTCTAAAACTCAATATTTCAGCAATTCATGTTCATGAAGTGAAACCATATATATATATATATATATATTTATAAATATAAAATGCCTATCTGCATATATCCTCCTTGGATTATATGTTTTCTTACATGAAAAGGTAGGAGGGTAATGTGAGTAGATTCCAGTGAATTCCAAGCTTAAAGTCTGTGTGAAATGCTTTAGTAGGAAAAAGGAGGGGGCTGTAAGTTTGATACCTCCTTATCTTGTTACGCCCTCACTTACTGCCTCTCAGTCATCCTACCACCTTCTTCTCTTCACATCACTCCTTTCTAGTCCTCTTTCCTCTGCATGCCTCTCACACCGTTTCTTTGTCTTATCCTCATGGTATCTTTTCCTGAAACTGTTCTCATTTGCCTCTTCAAATGTCTTCGTGTCTGTGTATGATATGCTATTAGCTTTGTGACATGAGCCATCTCAGTCATTATGACTATAACTTATCTATAAGGATCTGCTACATATAATTTCATTTCTCCATCTATATTTTGTCATTGTTAACTGTGGTTTGAACTAAATGTAGCATATTCTTGCATTTGTAAATAAGTATATGTGTATAATATAGTTATACATACACATAAATATTTGTTTTTCAGCATATCCTTGTGTATGGAAAGATGTTTTACTCATTTCTTATGTGATCCTATTTATCCAGGTCCATTGAGATTGATTCACTATTCTGGTAAATAAATATAAATAATCACGCATGAAGGTATGTGTGAATGATCAGAAAATACAAGGAAAGGGAAGGAAGGGGTCAGAGGTGTTGGGGGTGGGCATAAGGTCAGAGTCATGCCCAACAATGAAATATGTATATGTGCACATGCAAATATACAATGTAACCACGTATCAAGGAAATGTAGTCTTCTAGCCTTATAATGTATACACACACACACACACACACACACACACACACACACACACAAATCTATAATATTTGTATAAAAAGAATGATGAGTACTTGTCTACCATAAACTTATTGTTGTTTTAAAGGGCTTTTGCCCATCTGGTAATAAAGTGAAGGGCTTCCATGTATCTCTCTATGCTAATGTGTTCCAAAGTGGTAGCTGATACTATTAATCAGGCACATCATGATACAAATTATTCCTCTTTACATTAGATTAATCCTAAAACAACAAGTATAAGTCAAAGAATTGCAATAAAAGCAAAAGTAATGGTAAGCCAAAGTACAAATCGGAAGTCAAACCAAAACTACATATAAATGGTAAAGCATACAGTTATTTGTCTTTGTGTATTGGGAAAGTCTGGCTTGGCAAAAAATATTTTCAGTGGTGGCCCAGGGTAAAAAGCTCTAGCAGATACATTCAAGATACTCATGACAAAACACATTGTGCTGGATTTAATAAACACTACATGGCTCACTAAAACTGTGTTGAGTGTTGTGGTGTAACACACCCATAACGGCTTGCCAATTTGTATTCGGTAAATGACTCTACACAATGTATAGAGCTGTGCAAACGCGGTAAACATCATGGCATGGTAATTACTGCTTAAGGAGCTGATTATGCTAATCAACCAATCCAAGATGGTGGAGCTATTCAACAAGCTATAAAGCAGTTGTGTGTGCTTGGTGTAGGTTTTTGCCTTGAATTCCAGAACCTGTTGGAATACAGCCATGGAAGCTACACTAGAGGAAAAGAATGTTGGGGACTCTGCTGTCCTTCAGCATGTGTATGTACAACAGGCACAATTCTATGCTGCTGCTGCTGCTGGTAGACCTCAGCTAAGGAGGAGAAGGGTGTTTAGACCCTATTTAACTTTTCATGGTCTGCATGAGGTGGAATTTGTAGACCACTACAGGATGAATAAATAAAAACTCCAGGAGCTCTGCAACCTCTGTTGTTCTCAACTGAGAACAAGTGCAAACAGAGGGAAACCAATACCTGTGGAGGTATATGTATGTGTAGCACTCGGAATTTTAGCTACAGGAAACCTTCCAGAGACCAACAGGGGATATGGTTGGGGATGTTGCAGGCATCAGCATCTAGAATCCTATGTCAATTCCTGAATGCTATACTACACCATTCCAGTGACTATAAATATATTTTCTGTGTACCCCAGAGGACGGAGCTAGAACTATTGAGGATTTATATGAAATAGCAAACTTCCCTGTAGTCTTGGGTGCCCTAGTCTGCATGCACATTGAAATCAAAGCACCACCCAGGGAACAGAGAATGGTCTACATAAGCCGAAAGGGCTTCCACTCCATTAACTGCCAGGTCATGTGTAATGCTAAGGGTATCATCCTGAGTGTGTGTTGGCAACCCCAGCAATTACCATGACTTTCATGTCAGGCACAACTCACCAGAGGTTTTCCAGGAAGAATAACCTCAAGGTCATTTACTGGGGGATGAGGGTAAACACTCAAACCATGGCTGAAGTCGTCCATCAGAAATACACACACACACACACACACACACACACACACACACACACACACACACACACACACACACACACACACACACACACTGAAGCAAGAAATATCTTGGAGCATGTGTTCTGTACTTGTACTGAAATTATCACTGCCTGTGCTACCCTACACAATATTATCCTGAGAAAACAGCTGCAACAGGAACACCAAAGGGAAGGTGCACACATTTCACCACTACTGACAAGGTCACCAATGCCACACACTGGTAACTGAGAGGGGAAACCACCAGCTGCTGTGGACAAAGCTAGATCTAGGCATGCATAATATGCCCTTGCCAAGAGATGATGGATAGCACATACACTGACTGTCTCATGGGTATGATGTTCATCTTATGCACATGCAGTAAAAGTGATGCCAGGCAACACTTGCAACCTTTACTCACGTAATGACTGTGAACTTCTAGCATCAGATGGAGTCAGCCCTGAATTACATCAGTTGTAACCGCAGGACTATCATGGTAAGTGCTGAACCTGGAACAGGAAAATAGATGGGTAAGAACACAAATGAATGGTAGATACTTGCATAGTGTTACTTGAAAATGTATTAGAATGTTTGTGAGTGTCCAGCAATGACATCAATATGTAACAGGACTGACGTATGTTGCTAGATTGCTGCTGTTTATCAGTTAATATCCCTCGTGCATCGAAACTACACACAACGGATAAAGCAGTCAAAAGTGTAATTATCCTTACATTCTCACAAGTGGAGCAATAAGCCTCACTGATGTATCAATGATTTCAAGGTAGTAATCACAGTAGTAAAAGACTGTGTGTAAAAGTTTCAAAATAGCATCACCAATACATATACAAAGCACTCAGCTATGCACCCTGAGCATCAGAAAAAATACATACGTATACCTGAATCCAAAAGATAGAAACAAGGTGATGGCACAGTTATCATCATTTGCACAAGGTGGCAGGAGGCCAAAGCTGGCACAAAAGTAGTGAACATAGTTTTCAACCTCATAGCTTTAGAAATCTTGACAAAGACATAAATAATGGGGGGATGGGGCAAAAGCTGAAAAAGAAGGACAATTTTCAAATATTGCTCTTACAAGCTTAGAAAGTTGATGGAATACCTTGTTTTACAGTAACATGAATTTTCTATAAAGCAAATACAATGCTGGCTTATGGAATAAAAAAAGAGTTGTATCTAATGTTAAGCGCTTTTCATTTACTGCATTAGTAAACGTCAAACAAACTCAGTATAACAAATTCACAGCAGTTAAATAGTTTAAGATGTGGCGCCTTTTTCTAAAACAGGAAATGACATCAGAAACCTAAAGATTATGCTACTTCCCCCATTGCATGTACCATTATTCATGAGTAAATGAATATTCATGTATATTACTAAACATTCCAAATACACCAAATACAAACAATATATACAACTGTATAAATTAAAAATTATAAAGTGCCTAAGATATTAAAGCGTGTATACATTTATATAAATAAAATATTCATTTTAAATGAAACTTGTCATTGCCAAAGCAACCTTTATCTACTTAAAGCTTTCAGTTTTAAACTGCTGTTAAAACTGCAATGATCATTAAGTCCAGGCCATGCATATGAATGAAGCATGTGCTGTCATATAAGTTCTGCCTTTTCCAATTGTAGTTCCCAGGGACCACGTCTATCATGACTAAGCACTTGCTGCATTACTACAAATCTAAAATAATGATCCTGCTCTTCATGCACATGTTTAGCTAGTGCGTTATTTAACTGACCTTTCCTTATTGTATACATGCGTTTAGCTAGTGCGCTATTTAACTGATCTTTCCTTATTGCATACATGTGTTTAGCTAGTGCATTATTTAACTGACCTTTCCTTATTGCATACATGTGTTTAGCTAGTGCGTTATTTAACTGACCTTTCCTTATTGCATACATGTGTTTAGCTAGTGCGTTATTTAACTGACCTTTCCTTATTGCATACATGTGTTTAGCTAGTGCATTATTTAACTGACCTTTCCTTATTGTATACATGTGTTTAGCTAGTGCGCTATTTAACTGACCTTTCCGTATTGCATACATGTGTTTAGCTAGTGCATTATTTAACTGACCTTTCCTTATTGTATACATGTGTTTAGCTAGTGCGCTATTTAACTGACCTTTCCTTATTGCATACATGTGTTTAGCTAGTGCATTATTTAATTGACCTTTCCTTATTGTATACATGTGTTTAGCTAGTGCGCTATTTAACTGACCTTTCCTTATTACATACATGTGTTTAGCTAGTGCGTTATTTAACTGATCCTTCCTTATTGCATGCACATGTTTAGCTAGTGCGTTATTTAACTGACCTTTCCTTATTGCATACATGTGTTTAGCTAGTGTGTTATCTAACTGACCTTTCCTTATTGTATACATGTGTTTAGCTAGTGCGCTATTTAACTGACCTTTCCTTATTGCATACATGTGTTTAGCTAGTGCGCTATTTAACTGACCATTCCTTATTGCATACACGTGTTTAGCTAGTGCATTATTTAACTGACCTTTCCTTATTGCATACATGTGTTTAGCTAGTGCGTTATTTAACTGACCTTTCCTTATTGCATACATGTGTTTATCTAGTGCATTATTTAACTGACCTTTCCTTATTGCATACATGTGTTTAGCTAGTGTGTTATCTAACTGACCTTTCCTTATTGTATACATGTGTTTAGCTAGTGCATTATTTAACTGACCTTTCCTTATTGCATACATGTGTTTAGCTAGTGCGTTATTTAACTGACCTTTCCTTATTGCATACATGTGTTTATCTAGTGCATTATTTAACTGACCTTTCCTTATTGCATACATGTGTTTAGCTAGTGCGTTATTTAACTGACCTTTCCTTATTGTATACATGTGTTTAGCTAGTGCATTATTTAACTGACCTTTCCTTATTGTATACATGTGTTTTGCTAGTGCATTATTTAACTGACCTTTCCTTATTGCATACATGTGTTTAGCTAGTGCATTATTTAACTGACCTTTCCTTATTGCATGCATGTGTTTAGCTAGTGCATTATTTAACTGACCTTTCCTTATTGCATACATGTGTTTAGCTAGTGCGTTATTTAACTCACCTTTCCTTATTGCATACATGTGTTTAGCTAGTGCGTTATTTAACTGAACTTTCCTTATTGTATACATGTGTTTAGCTAGTGCATTATTTAACTGACCTTTCCTTATTGTATACATGTGTTTAGCTAGTGCATTATTTAACTGACCTTTCCTTATTGCATACATGTGTTTAGCTAGTGCGTTATTTAACTGACCTTTCCTTATTGCATACATGTGTTTAGCTAGTGCGTTATTTAACTGACCTTTCCTTATTGCATAAATGTGTTTAGCTAGTGCGTTATTTAACTGATCTTTCCTTATTGCATACGTGTATAGCTAGTGCGTTATTTAACTGACCTTTCCTTATTGCATGCATGTGTTTAGCTAGTGCATTATTTAACTGACCTTTCCTTATTGCATACATGTGTTTAGCTAATGTGTTATTTAACTGACCTTTCCTTATTGTATACATGCGTTTAGTGCGTTATTTAACTGACCTTTCCTTATTGTATACATGTGTTTAGTTAGTGTGTTATTTAACTGACCTTTCCTTATTGCATACATGTGTTTAGCTAGTGCGTTATTTAACTGACCTTTCCTTATTGCATACATGTGTTTAGGTAGTGCGTTATTTAACTGACCTTTCCATATTGTATACATGTGTTTAGCTAGTGCATTATTTAACTGACCTTTCCTTATTGTATACATGTGTTTAGCTAGTGCATTATTTAACTGACCTTTCCTTATTGCATACATGTGTTTAGCTAGTGCGTTATTTAACTGATCTTTCCTTATTGCATACATGTGTTTAGCTAGTGCGTTATTTAACTGACCTTTCCTTATTGCATGCATGTGTTTAGCTAGTGCATTATTTAACTGACCTTTCCTTATTGCATACATGTGTTTAGCTAATGCGTTATTTAACTGACCTTTCCTTATTGTATACATGCGTTTAGCTAGTGCGTTATTTAACTGACCTTTCCTTATTGTATACATGTGTTTAGTTAGTGCGTTATTTAACTGACCTTTCCTTATTGCATACATGTGTTTAGCTAGTGCGTTATTTAACTGACCTTTCCTTATTGCATACATGTGTTTAGCTAGTGCATTATTTAACTGACCTTTCCTTATTGCATACATGTGTTTAGCTAGTGAATTATTTAACTGATCTTTCCTTATTGCATACATGTGTTTAGCTAGTGCATTATTTAACTGATCTTTCCTTATTGTATACATGCGTTTAGCTAGTGCATTATTTAACTGACCTTTCCTTATTGTATACATGTGTTTAGCTAGTGCATTATTTAACTGATCTTTCCTTATTGTATACATATGTTTAGCTAGTGCATTATTTAACTGAATCTTTCCTTATTGCATACATGTGTTTAGCTAGTGCGTTATTTAACTGACCTTTCCTTATTGCATACATGTGTTTAGCTAGTGCGTTATTTAACTGACCTTTCCTTATTGCATGCATGTGTTTAGCTAGTGCATTATTTAACTGATCTTTCCTTATTGCATACATGTGTTTAGCTAGTGCGTTATTTAACTGATCTTTCCTTATTGCATACATGTGTTTAGCTAGTGCATTATTTAACTGATCTTTCCTTATTGCATACATGTGTTTAGCTAGTGCGTTATTTAACTGATCTTTCCTTATTGCATACATGTGTTTTGCTAGTGCATTATTTAACTGATCTTTCCTTATTGCATACATGTGTTTAGCTAGTGTGTTATCTAACTGACCTTTCCTTATTGTATACATGTGTTTAGCTAGTGCATTATTTAACTGACCTTTCCTTATTGCATACATGTGTTTAGCTAGTGCGTTATTTAACTGACCTTTCCTTATTGCATACATGTGTTTATCTAGTGCATTATTTAACTGACCTTTCCTTATTGCATACATGTGTTTAGCTAGTGCGTTATTTAACTGACCTTTCCTTATTGTATACATGTGTTTAGCTAGTGCATTATTTAACTGATCTTTCCTTATTGCATACATGTGTTTAGCTAGTGCGTTATTTAACTGACCTTTCCTTATTGCATACATGTGTTTATCTAGTGCATTATTTAACTGACCTTTCCTTATTGCATACATGTGTTTAGCTAGTGTGTTATCTAACTGACCTTTCCTTATTGTATACATGTGTTTAGCTAGTGCATTATTTAACTGACCTTTCCTTATTGCATACATGTGTTTAGCTAGTGCGTTATTTAACTGACCTTTCCTTATTGCATACATGTGTTTATCTAGTGCATTATTTAACTGACCTTTCCTTATTGCATACATGTGTTTAGCTAGTGCGTTATTTAACTGACCTTTCCTTATTGTATACATGTGTTTAGCTAGTGCATTATTTAACTGACCTTTCCTTATTGTATACATGTGTTTTGCTAGTGCATTATTTAACTGACCTTTCCTTATTGCATACATGTGTTTAGCTAGTGCATTATTTAACTGACCTTTCCTTATTGCATGCATGTGTTTAGCTAGTGCATTATTTAACTGACCTTTCCTTATTGCATACATGTGTTTAGCTAGTGCGTTATTTAACTCACCTTTCCTTATTGCATACATGTGTTTAGCTAGTGCGTTATTTAACTGAACTTTCCTTATTGTATACATGTGTTTAGCTAGTGCATTATTTAACTGACCTTTCCTTATTGTATACATGTGTTTAGCTAGTGCATTATTTAACTGACCTTTCCTTATTGCATACATGTGTTTAGCTAGTGCGTTATTTAACTGACCTTTCCTTATTGCATACATGTGTTTAGCTAGTGCGTTATTTAACTGACCTTTCCTTATTGCATAAATGTGTTTAGCTAGTGCGTTATTTAACTGATCTTTCCTTATTGCATACGTGTATAGCTAGTGCGTTATTTAACTGACCTTTCCTTATTGCATGCATGTGTTTAGCTAGTGCATTATTTAACTGACCTTTCCTTATTGCATACATGTGTTTAGCTAATGTGTTATTTAACTGACCTTTCCTTATTGTATACATGCGTTTAGTGCGTTATTTAACTGACCTTTCCTTATTGTATACATGTGTTTAGTTAGTGTGTTATTTAACTGACCTTTCCTTATTGCATACATGTGTTTAGCTAGTGCGTTATTTAACTGACCTTTCCTTATTGCATACATGTGTTTAGGTAGTGCGTTATTTAACTGACCTTTCCATATTGTATACATGTGTTTAGCTAGTGCATTATTTAACTGACCTTTCCTTATTGTATACATGTGTTTAGCTAGTGCATTATTTAACTGACCTTTCCTTATTGCATACATGTGTTTAGCTAGTGCGTTATTTAACTGATCTTTCCTTATTGCATACATGTGTTTAGCTAGTGCGTTATTTAACTGACCTTTCCTTATTGCATGCATGTGTTTAGCTAGTGCATTATTTAACTGACCTTTCCTTATTGCATACATGTGTTTAGCTAATGCGTTATTTAACTGACCTTTCCTTATTGTATACATGCGTTTAGCTAGTGCGTTATTTAACTGACCTTTCCTTATTGTATACATGTGTTTAGTTAGTGCGTTATTTAACTGACCTTTCCTTATTGCATACATGTGTTTAGCTAGTGCGTTATTTAACTGACCTTTCCTTATTGCATACATGTGTTTAGCTAGTGCATTATTTAACTGACCTTTCCTTATTGCATACATGTGTTTAGCTAGTGAATTATTTAACTGATATTTCCTTATTGCATACATGTGTTTAGCTAGTGCATTATTTAACTGATCTTTCCTTATTGTATACATGCGTTTAGCTAGTGCATTATTTAACTGACCTTTCCTTATTGTATACATGTGTTTAGCTAGTGCATTATTTAACTGATCTTTCCTTATTGTATACATATGTTTAGCTAGTGCATTATTTAACTGAATCTTTCCTTATTGCATACATGTGTTTAGCTAGTGCGTTATTTAACTGACCTTTCCTTATTGCATACATGTGTTTAGCTAGTGCGTTATTTAACTGACCTTTCCTTATTGCATGCATGTGTTTAGCTAGTGCATTATTTAACTGATCTTTCCTTATTGCATACATGTGTTTAGCTAGTGCGTTATTTAACTGATCTTTCCTTATTGCATACATGTGTTTAGCTAGTGCATTATTTAACTGATCTTTCCTTATTGCATACATGTGTTTAGCTAGTGCGTTATTTAACTGATCTTTCCTTATTGCATACATGTGTTTTGCTAGTGCATTATTTAACTGATCTTTCCTTATTGCATACATGTATTTAGCTAGTGCATTATTTAACTGATCTTTCCTTATTGCATACATGTGTTTAGCTAGTGCGTTATTTAACTGATCTTTCCTTATTGCATACGTGTGTTTAGCTAGTGCGTTATTTAACTGACCTTTCCTTATTGCATACATGTGTTTAGCTAGTGCATTATTTAACTGATCTTTCCTTATTGCATACATGTGTTTAGCTAGTGCGTTATTTAACTGATCTTTCCTTATTGCATACATATGTTTAGCTAGTGCATTATTTAACTGATCTTTCCTTATTGCATACATGTGTTTAGCTAGTGCGTTATTTAACTGATCTTTCCTTATTGCATACATGTGTTTAGCTAGTGCATTATTTAACTGATCTTTCCTTATTGCGTACATGTGCTCATAAATTTGTTTACCTTTTTTTCGCTGAAAGCCATATGTGTGATCTGCAAAACGTAAGTACGGCTGCAAAAAACCACAATGCCGATTCACCATGTGTTTGAATGGCAAATAAGCAAATGCTTTTTTCCCGTTCAAACACATAGATCAAATGTCAGAAATGTTTTTCCAGCAAACCATTTGCGACATTTGATCCTTCGATGTTGTCCGTATTTCGGCATTACAGTTCATGGAAACGACCATTCGCATATTTGCCATTCACTCATTCAAAGGTAAACTCATAAACTCTATCCTTGAGAGACCTGGTGGTTTTTCCTATATAAAATGCTGGGCAGAGTCGACATACTGCCACATATATTACCCCCTTAGAATTACAATTAAATTTACCCTTATAATATATTCTGTGCCCTTTATCTGTATGCATTAGCCTAGACATATGTGTCTACAATAATCGCACATTGCACATTCAGTCATAATACCCACTTATTTGTTGGCCATGCAGCTTGTCCTGACATTCGCCAATAGGTTTTTAAATGACTCGCTCTCATTGCCACCATTTTGAAACCATCACGACATTTTGTTCTAATATTCAAATCCTCATCCGTAAGTGTCCAGTTTTTCATCATAATAGCCTTAATTTCATAAAAATGTGTATTAAATGTAATAAACAGTGCAGCATTGTCCAGGCAGTGTTCACTCACATCTAAGGCTATTGGGTTATTGTTATATGATAAAATAGGTGCAAAATGACCATTTGAACTTTTTGTATTTACGTAATTATACAATTCTCTAAGAATATGACTGGGATAGCCTTTCTTTTTAAACATGTCAATCAAATTATTGCATTCTATTTCAAAGTCCTTCTCTAAGCTAACCATCCTTGCCGCCCAGACCAGCTGTCGTATTAATTGATGGGTGTGCACTAGAAAAATGCAAGAATGAATTTGAGTAGGTTGGTTTTCTGTAAATATTTGCTATTAATCTTTTATTGTCCCTATCCTGACTCAAAATAACACCCAAAAAATGAATCTCATTGTTATCCACTTGTGAATGTCAAATAAGAAGTGGTTGTGTTAATATATGAGAGAAATGAATTTAGTGCTGCTTGACTACCCTTCCAATGGATGCATATATCATTGAAATAATGTAAATATAGGGCAATATGTTGAAAAAATTCACTACCATAAATGTACTGCTGTTCCCACACAGCCATAACTATGTTCGCAAAAATTGTGCCACAAGGTGAGCCCATGGCTAGACCCACCTGTTGTAAAAAAATATCTGCCCTTAAAATTGATGTAATTATTTTTAAGAACTATTTCCAAGAGTTCAGTATACAAATTAATTTTGGACTGTGTAATCCCCTGTGCCCCTAGAAAGATTTCTATAGCCTGTATACCGTCTTTATGAGGGATCATAGAGAATAGGTCTTTGATGTCCACTGTTACACAGTATTGTGATCAGAGTATATTTGTATGTTTAATTAACTCAAGAAAATGCCATGAGTCTTTGCAAATTTGGGGACATTTCATTAGACTTTTTAAACTGTTATCCAAATATTTTGCGCACGCAGAAGTGATAGAATTATGGCCGTCTACTATTTGTCGTAATTGGTGGATTATTCACATTCTTATGCACCTTCGGCACCCCAAATATGGTAGGTATTATAGGAGAAATAATATTTAACTAGTTAAGTGCCAATATCTATTCTATTTTCAAGAAGCATCATTTTAAGTGCCATATGCACCCTTCTATAAGCTAAATTAAGATAATTTTTACTAACCTCCTGATATGTGTCTGTATTAAGTATATCTAACATTCTTAGTTCATAACCAAATGTTTCCATTATAACTAACCCTCCTTTATCAGGCTTCATTATTCTCAAAGACGGATGCATGAGACATGACAAATTCATTCTCGCTTCATCTGTTAAATTATCGTTCAAGTGTTTTTTTGTTATTCACCATATGCCTGATATGCAACTCGCATATTCTTTCATATGATGGTAGAATGGGATGAAGTGGGGGGTTAAATGTACTATGGATACGTGTTATATCAGGGGGTTCAGAATATGCTGATTGTTACGTACAAATACCACGGTATTCCAAGCTACAATGAAGGCTGTCTTCCAAAGAGAAACACCATAGCACCAACACAACGTTCAAAATCACAGAAGTGGTCCCGAAGATGTCACAAAACGTCTTTATTAACAGGTAGATTTAGCGCTTTCATCTCCAAAGACTGGAGACCTCATCAGAATCAAGTACCACTACATACTAAATGCCTTTTATATATTATCCAAAAACAGTACTTGGTCAAATAATGATTAATCAAATAATGAAATGATTGAATAATTATTTAAACAATTAAAATTAAAAACAATTGAAACATTGTGCTGAAATAAAGTGAACTGGCTGATCTTTCATAGTATGAGCAAGAATGTTGTTCTCAATACATTCTTAAACACTTAAAAAATACTTTAAAAAACTTTTTAAAAACCTTTTAAAAAACTTTTATGCTGATTGTTGCCTAATAACAACGTGAAATTTAATTTTCTTAAAAAAAAGCTTTAAGTTGATCAATATTTGTGCAAGATTAGGTTGCTTAGATGGTGCAAATGTAAAACCTTTGCTCAAATAATTCACTATTGATTTATCTATCAAAGTATCTGAAAAGTTATACACTTAAAAAATCACCTAAGGAATTAGATACAATGACTTGACTCATAGGAGCATTATTATTAACTGAATCAATAATGGCTATATCTTCCTCGACACATGCGGTACTGCATGCAGTAACTAACTGTATTTCCTCCCCCTGCCACAATACTGGTACCCCCCCTCCTCTGATTCTGCCTCAAGGGTGTATAAAAATCCTGATTATCAGACCTGCCATGTTTGTTATTAACATTCTGATTGTTTTTTATTCTTTCTGGTTCATCATACTCAAAATCATTCTGATAAGTAACTTGTTCAACATCATCAGTTATTACTTGTTGATGTTGTGCCACTATGGTTGGACCATTATTAACATAAACCACTTGTGTTTTAACTTTCGGTGGTTTAGGGTAAGCCTGACCCTTACTATACTGTTGCTGGTCCCTTAACAGTTTATTATGATTTTTATGCTTCGTCAGATAAAATCTGTTCACTACTAATATATATTATTTGATGTTCATACTTGTACCTACTATAATTAGCATCAGCTTGCAGTTGTTTTTCTAAAGCATCACATTCTATTAACAGCAATTCGATTTCTTTTGCATTGTACTTGATTCAAAACCATGTCAGTCATACATAGTTAACAATTCTCAATGCAAAGGAGAATTTTTAATAGGTTCTGAGGGGTATCGCCAAGTTGAAAGTCCTTTTGGAACAACTTTATTTCTTATGCAGTCCTTCAAATACATATTTTCCACCTGCAACTTTTTCATTTTAAATAATTTTACATCCAGTTGCACCAATCATGTTTTTAAAGGCAAGTCCTCAGAGCAGCTGCTAACACCAGATGAGGAACATGTCTGTTCATCCATTAACCATCGAGATAAAACTGGTGGTTTACAATTAGCTATGTCACTGGAACCTGTATACTGTTCACGGATGTTGCTGTTATTAATATTATTTCCATTACTGGCATTATTATTTCACATTAAACCATTTTGCACCACAATGTCACATCTGGTTGAACCATCATTAAAAACAACAGTACCTGTGTTAGTGCCTTCAGCCAAGTCTGTTTGTGAAGCTATACGCTGCCCATTAGGTATAGAATAATTATCAGACCGTGAAGTACCTGGTGAGCCATCAAATATAGATGTACCATAAGCTGGTAGTAGAATATCAGCTGAAGAAGATAAAACATCCGTACTGCAGTCCTTATCCGATGAAGAAGAAGCCAAAATAACCAAATTCAGTTCTGTGTGACCATCCATGGCACTGCTGCCTTTTTCAAAGATTTGTTGTTGATTCTGACACAACAGCTGCTGCATGTTATGCAAGCTCCAGTAGTTCTACACTTTCTGCCTACCAATGGACCTCATTTCATCCACCTGTGCAGCCAAAACTTCAAAATGCATACTGAGCCCATCAATGAGACTCATAAGCTTATCCAAAGGTTGTTGCATCTCTTCAGATGGTTTACTGCTTTCCATATAATCCAAAACACCACCATACAATATAAACTAATGAAAAACAAAATGAAATGCACAAGCTACTGTACAGCAAACACTTATGGAATAAAGAGAGAGTCATATCTAATGTTAAGTGCTTTTCATTTATTGCTTTAGTAAACTTCATCAGACAAACTCAGTATAACAAATTCACAACAGTTAAATAGTTTAAGATGTGGCGCCTTTTTCTAAAACAGGAAATGACATCAGAAACATAAAGATTATGCTACTTCCCCCATTGCATGTACCATTATTCATGAGTAAATGAATATTCATGTATATTACTAAACATTCCAAATACACCAAATACAAACAATATATATAACTCTATAAATTAAAAATTATTGTAAAGTGCCTAAGATATTAAAGTGTGTATACATTTATATAAATAAAATATTCATTTTAAATGAAGCTTGTCATTGCCAAAGCAACCTTTATCTACTTAAAGCTTTCAGTTTTAAAATGCTGTTAAAACTGCAATGATCATTAAGTCCATGCCATGCATATGAATGAAGCATGTGCTGTCATATAAGTTCTGCCTTTTCCATTTGTAGTTCCCAGGGACCACGTCTATCATGACTAAGCACTTGCTGCATTACTACAAATCTAAAATAATGATCCTGCTCTTCATGCACATGTTTAGCTAGTGCGTTATTTAACTGACCTTTCCTTATTGCATACATGTGTTTAGCTAGTGCGTTATTTAACTGACCTTTCCTTATTGCATACATGTGTTTAGCTAGTGCGTTATTTAACTGATCTTTCCTTATTGCATACATGTGTTTATCTAGTGCGTTATTTAACTGACCTTTCCTTATTGCATACATGTGCTCATAAATTTGTTTACCTTTTTTTCGCTGAAAGCCATATGTGTGATCTGCAAAACGTAAGTACGGCTGCAGAATGGCAAATAAGCAAATGCTTTTTTCCCGTTCAAACACATAGATCAAATGTCAGAAATGGTTTTCCAGCAAACCATTTGCGACATTTGATCCTTTGATGTTGTCCGTATTTCGGCATTACAGTTCATGGAAACGACCATTCGCATATTTGCCATTCACTCATTCAAAGGTAAACCCATAAACTCTATCCTTGAGAGACCTGGTGGTTTTTCCTATATAAAATGCTGGGCAGAGTCGACATACTGCCACATATATTATCCCCTTAGAATTACAATTAAATTTACCCTTATAATATATTCTGTGCCCTTTATCTGTATGCATTAGCCTAGACGTATGTGTCTACAATAATTGCACATTGCACATTCAGTCATAATACCCACTGATTTGTTGGCCATGCAGCTTGTCCTGACATTCGCCAATAGGTTTTTAAATGACTCGCTCTCATTGCCACCGTTTTGAAACCATCACGACATTTTGTTCTAATATTCAAATCCTCATCCGTAAGTGTCCAGTTTTTCATCATAATAGCCTTAATTTCATAAAAATGTGTATTAAATGTAATAAACAGTGCAGCATTGTCCAGGCAGTGTTCACTCACATCTAAGGCTATTGGGTTATTGTTATATGATAAAATAGGTGCAAAATGACCATTTGATCTTTTTGTATTTACGTAATTATACAATTCTCTAAGAATATGACTGGGATAGCCTTTCTTTTTAAACATGTCAATCAAATTATTGCATTCTATTTCAAAGTCCTTCTCTAAGCTAACCATCCTTGCCACCCAGACCAGCTGTCGTATTAATTGATGGGTGTGCACTAGAAAAATGCAAGAATGAATTTGAGTAGGTTGGTTTTCTGTAAATATTTGCTATTAATCTTTTATTGTCCCTATCCTGACTCAAAATAACACCCAAAAAATGAATCTCATTGTTATCCACTTGTGAATGTCAAATAAGAAGTGGTTGTGTTAATATATGAGAGAAATGAATTTAGTGCTGCTTGACTACCCTTCCAATGGATGCATATATCATTGAAATAATGTAAATATAGGGCAATATGTTGAAAAAATTCACTACCATAAATGTACTGCTGTTCCCACACAGCCATAACTATGTTCGCAAAAATTGTGCCACAAGGTGAACCCATAGCTAGATCCACCTGTTGTATAAAATATCTGCCCTTAAAATAGATGTAATTATTTTTAAGAACTATTTCCAAGAGTTCAGTATATAAATTAATTTTGGACTGTGCAATGCCCTATGCACCTAGAATGATTTCTATAGCCTGTATACCGTCTTCATGAGGGATCAAAAAGACTAGGTCTTTGATGTCCACTGTTACAAATATACTCTGATCACAATACTGTGCATGTTTAATGAACTCAAGGAAATGCCATGAGTCTTTGCAAATTTGGGGACATTTTAAACTATTATCCAAATATTTTACACATGCATAAGTGATATAATTACGCCCATATACAATCGGTCATAATGTTGGATTATTCCCATTCTTATGCACATTTGGCACCCATATGGGGAGTATTACAAGAGAAATAATATTTAAACAGTTATAAGTGCCAATATCTATTCTATTTTCAAGAAGCATTTCATTAAGCGCCATATGTACCCTTCTATAAGCTACATTAAGCTCATTTTTACTAACCTCCTGATATGTGTCTGTATTAAGTATATCTAACATTCTTTGTTCATAATCAAACATGTGCATTATAACTACCCCCCCCCCTTATCTGGCTTCATTATTCTCAAAGTCTGATGAAGATTTTGTATTATTTAAAAAAAATATTTGTGACAGCACCTCCAGCTACATCCTTGACTATGCATCACATGATGCACAGTGGAACTGTTAATAGTTTTACTACCTATTTCACATCATTACATCACTTGCCCATCGTGTGCCTATACGTTTATCATTGAAAAGGTATGTTTGAGACCTCTGTTACCATATATGGCAACATTGCAAATGAGGTTCATAGAGAACAGTTAATGACACAAATACAGACAGTCACACAATGCTGCTGGGCAACACCCGAATAATCCTTGTGAATAGCAACACAGTTCTGCAAGCAATTAAATCCCCAAGGTTCCAGGTGAATCTGAACTTATTTTATGTTTGTGTGGGACCACTACTAAATCCTGAAAATTCCACAGTCCCGAGACTCTAAATCCTAAGGACCAGAATCTCGAGATTGCGGAATCTCGAAGATAAAAAAAAAAAAAAAAACATTGTCTAATGTATATGTAGGGGGGGGCAAGCCCCCCTGCAACTTAAATATACCAACTCAGAGATCGCACTACACTACAGTGGAGTGAATGGCAAAGTTTTTGTTCCACTCTGCAAAATCTGCCTTTGTAGTATGTTTTTTTTGTTTATATTACCAATTTGAATTCACGACTGTGATTTGCATTGTATGGCCACATAGTTATGTACTTGGCCCTTTCCTGTTTGATATTTAATTCACAGAAGCCAAGGCAAACTTAGAAAACTTTTGTCTAACCATCTCTGTGGATTACTGCAAATTGTGGACAATCCTTGAATTCAGTAACAATACTGATATACTGCAGATTGTATTAACACACACAAGAGAATGGTGCCAGAGGCAGACACAATAAATGTCCAAAACAGCAAAATTATTTCTTTTTGTAAAGCAAATACTCAACCTAATTACAGTATAGACAATGAATTCCAATGAGTAGACCCAGTGGTACATGATCTGGGTACTCAGGCAGATAGTAAGTTTGCATGTCCCCTCCCAACCACCTACTTCCCCCTGTTTGAAAAGTTATTTAATGTATTACTTCACTCCCTAACTAATATCAGATTGCCATCAACTCCCCAAACTCCTTCACCATAATACCCCAATGTACCACTAACCATTCTGCAAGCCATCAGCTCCCCAAACTCTTTCACCATAATACCAATTTATACTAGTTGCATCAAAATACTTCTCACAAAGCTTAAACCCTCATCTCCTGCTGCTGACCTTCTCCCAAATGAATACCTAAAACTACCTGCACCATCTCTCTGCTATCCTGTATCTATTCTCATTAATCATTCCATCTCTGAGACGTACATCCCCAATATCTGGAGAATCTTACATATCATACCTCTCCATAAAGGTGGCACTTCTACTGACTTCTCTAAATACTGTTCTGTTGCTCTCCTCTCTGCCCTAGCTAAAGTCTTAGAAAAATGCATCCACATCAACTCCTTGATTACTTACTAAGTAACAAGATGCTGTCCAGCTCTCCGCATGGATCTTGAGCCAAATGTGGTTTTGGACCCAAACATAGTACCTGTACTGCTTTGGTCAGTTTTACCAACACAGTAAACCTTCTCAGAAACAGTGGCCTTCTCATCTCCTCAGTCTTTTAGACATGTGAAAGACATTTGACACTGTCTGCCATCAAAAACGTCTTAACAAAATTGCCTCATACAACTTAAGTTCTTCCTCCTTTCACTGGTTCCTTAGATACCTCTCTAATAGACAACACCCTCTCCCCTCTCTTGCCTATCTCTGTAGGAATGACTTAAGGTTTCACATCAGGTCCCTTTCTCTTCACCATATTCACTAATAACCTTTTTACTGCCACTACGTGCCACCATAATCCAGTACACAGATGATGCCACCCTCGTATGCTCTGCGCCCCCTACCCTCGAACATCAGGGGTTGGGAGGATGGCCTAATAGTTAAGGTGTTTGCCTTGCAAGCAAAAGGTGCAGGGTTTGAGTCTCACAAGGGATAAATGGCTAGGCTTAAAATGGCTCGCAAGGGCAGTTAGCTTAGTACTAATCTATGAACCTATGAACCTATGAAATGCACAAAAATCTCTGTTAGACATGGAAACCTACCTAGCTGAAAATGAACTCATTCTCAACCCAAAAAAACTGAAGTCATGGTCTTCTCCAAAATAAAGTCTACTTACAAAACTCCTCCACTCACTAACTTTTCATCCAACCAAACTGCGATTGAACCAGTTGAACATTCCAAACTCCTAGGCATTACAATCAACAATCAACTAACACTTGATAAACGCATAGCTATAACCATAAAAAAGTACATATAAAATTAGGCCAACTCTGTAGAGCCAAACTCTATCTCACTAGAACCTCCAGACTTGCCACTACCTGGTCATTCCTTCTATCCACCCTTCTCTACTCTTCATAAATCTTTACCAGCTTCCAACTTACATAAGACAGATCTTAAACAGAGTCATGTTACAATAAAATAGCCAAATATGCAGCCAACGTTCCTTATAGAGATCACCACTGCCTAGCTCTAAAAAAAACTTAACTGGATTGAGCTACCCCACTTACTTCAACTAAACTAACTCATGTCTGCACATACAATTTTAACCAAACCAAATATCTGCCCTGACCTAAAAGATTTAATCCAAGCTAACTTTCACTTCTGCTGATGCTGTAGACAATATCCTTTGCTATTACATGTGGCAGATGCATGCAATTGTTAGCTGTGTGTTGTTATCCTTATGGCTGATGCCTCTGTCAGACAGGGATGCTTTAGTTAAGTGTATTACCTTTGGCAAGGGGAGCTTGCACACATCTTGTCGCTCATACAGAACTATTCTTTGCTATAAATACCTATTAGAAATTGATGATGCAGACTTCATTGCAAGGTGTTGTACAAGATGCATGTGTAATATTTCTTTGTTGCACCCAGTAAATACAGAGATCATTGACAACATTGATGGCATGGGTTCGATTCTTGCATGCATGGCTTGTGGCTTATGTGTCATGCAAACCTCTGAAATGGCCAGGATTGTCCCTGAATTCAACTCCAGGTTTAACACTGTGCCACTCTAAAGACAGTTTATTTTTGGAAAAAGGGGCAGTGAATTCACCTTGTAGAATACTGGCAATCGATGTAGTTTTACCCATCTCTTCTTGTAGAGAAAGTATAATAACTTAACCTCACATATTCTGGTGATGCCACCAATTAATGTTAATATTTTTGAATTGTTTCTGATTGTGCCTGCTTCTGTCAACAGTTGTTCATGAGTCTTTTGATATGTCTCCATGATAGATTGTGAGGTCTGCTGACATTTCAGTCATATTCAAGCAAGTAATTTTCAAGATCTTCACAACATGCACATACCCCCTATTATATATACCATCCTTGCTAAATGTCCTCCACAGTAAGCATGTCACTGATGATTGTGATATAAACAGTCATCTCCATTGACATGTAACCTCGTGTGACAGTCACATATATACTATTATGTGTGGTGATATACATATACTGACACAGGAGATGTAAACACCAGTACATAATGTGCTGTTTACATATGTGCTTAATGTTACGCTACTGACTTGTTGTGGAAGTGCACATACATTGACACATTCTATCATGGATACACTGCCATATTGCACATGGCCTCCTCCTCTTTCTTCATTCCTGTCATTCATGTCTGTGGTCATTTTAATCACCACACTTTCCCTGCCTAGTGTATTTATGTTGCATTGTATTTGTCCTTGCTGATCAACCCCAACATCTCTTATTTCAGTCTGCAAATTCTTGTAATGTAGACTGCACTGAGTGCAACATTTCTATAATGTGTTAATACTGCAGTTTTTTGGCAGTATTTTCACCCTGGTAGTTATTGTGGTTGTCTCTGCAGTCTCATAGAGCAGATCTGCCCATAGGCAAACTTGTATCAATGTTCTTTCTCCGTTTGTGCTGCTTTACATGGTTTCCTGGCTGGCAAAACTGTTGCTGGCAATGAAACATCACTTGTATTTGTGTAAGTGCGATGTACGGCATGCGTATGCGATTAGTGCTGCTGCTCATCGTGCCAGCACATACGATTAGCGCTACTGCTCATTTCGCCAACACAAACTCCATGTAGGCTTTGCACAAAGTATACACGGAGTATATGGAATCCCTGGGAATTTTTATTTTTAGAACATCTAGCTAATAGTTCTATAGTAAAACTATATAAACATTACACAGGTATTCCTATTAAAGTGACAACATGCATGGTACTAAACTCAAAGTATAAAGCATTTAGTGTGCAATCAGTTTGTGACGATCGGCCATTAGATATAACTTGTAAGACATGGATAAGGAGAGTTACAGTACAGAAGTTAGGAATACATAAACAAAGATAAGGAGTTTGAAAAAGTGTTCGGTAAGTACATACCAGTTCAAGCTAGAAGAGGCAAAAGAACATTGTGTAGTTAATGTGTCAAGGCTAGTGGGATAAGAATACTAGCACACATACATACTGACATAGCACCTCGCACCTGATTATAGGAGAGTAGTGAAGAGTATTTGAAGGGATGGATAAATTGGGAAAGGCAGAAAAAAACTGAAATGCATAGTGGGGATTAAGGAAGGAAGGAAATTTAGGAGGAGGAATAGAAAGGTTTGCTGTGTAGAAGGAACAGAATATATAAGCCTAGGCTATGATTTTAGGTGTAGTTTTAAGGTCTTGAAGACAGAATGTTTCATAATCTATTTTAGATATGTAATGTTGGTGTTTCATTGTTTTGATACATAATAGGAGTTCAGTGGAGTGACCGGTTGAGTTACTAGACTTTGTGGTTATTGCTAAGAGTTTACTGGTTGAGCTTAGTTCTGTCCCTGGAGAGTAGCACTGCCAGGTGAGGATATTTTTCTGGGACACGTATAAGACTGCATGCAGTAATAAGTTGTTAGTATGTTAAAGGGTTGGGTAGCTCTAGCCTCTTTAGTTTCAGGTCTCTGCAGTAATGCGTCCTATTTGTAAACTTGGAAGCAGTTTTAGCTTCTTTATTGTAACAGGTGGACAGTTTAGCTGTAAGTGTTGTATTCAGGCTTGTAAGAATAGGTAAGGCATGAAGTGGGGGTGGAAGAAGGTAGGTAGATGTTAATGTTTGCCTTGCATTACCTGTCAGATAGTGTTAGATTCTGTAGAGGGAGACATGTTTGTGTGTATTTTTTAATGCCTTGTGCTATGTGTTGGTTGCATTTGGCTGTTGTCAGGATGCCCAGAAATTTTGAATGGGTTGCAGTTTCAATTTTTGTGGTGTTGGATGAGTCATGTTGAAAGATGGTTTCACTTTGGTAATATTTAGGAGGAAAAAAACAATTTTTCTAAGGATTTAAAAGTTGATTTGAATCTTTTAGTCAAATTATAATAGCAGTGAGACTTTTGAGTGTTCATAGGTAGGTACTAGGCTATTGGCCCTAGGGCCTATATAAGCCTAGCCAAAAAGGTACCTTGGCTTTTGCCACCCAAGAAAATCATTTTCCTGTGCCCCTGTTGAGCAGAGCCACAGAGATGATCTCCAAGGTGAATTTTCTATTTCCCATCCAATCATCAAGATTTTTCTTGAAGAGTGCTAATGAGGAGCTTTGTTTGATATAGAAAGGTAGTTTGTTCCAGAGTATGGGAAGTCTCTGGGACAGGAATCTATCCCTCCAGCATGTTCTGTTTATTGTAGTGACAAGGTTGTCCTGAAGTTTTAGTAATAGTTACAATTAAACATCTAGTCTAAATGTAATGGGGTCTACTCTGAAATAATATTGTTAAACAATGTCAGAGAATCCATTATTTTATTAATGAACATTATATTATGATATAATTCAATGGGCTAGAATAAACATCTTACCTGGTGACAGGTGGAGATGCCTGCACAATCCAAATTCCAATTTTTGGTGAGAAAAAATAGTAACTCTATTATTCATTCATTGCAGAAACATTCATTAGAGGATGGAATTACAGAAAATACTAGACACATTCATAATGTTGAAGGCTGGTACCATTGACGCAGAAAGTAATATATTGTTATACATCATTAACATTACCAACAACAACTAAAAGTCATATGATTTTATCTAGGGGGTACAGAAGGTTATTAAAATTCAGGGTAATCATTGCTATGATAAAGGGTATCTGTAGATATTTCTTAATTACCAACAGATAATCATTGGCAAACTCAACCAAGAAGAGCATACCTAGAAAATATAAATCCTGCATCTCAGGGTAGCATTAGGATATGGCAAGAGACATGTATAATATTTATTATTGCATGAGAAAGAATAGTGTAGTTGCTTCCAAATAAAGGACCTGCAAAGTTGGGAAGAGACTAGACTTTCTAGCAGCAAGTGATATGCACGAGGTTCGATGCTTACCATATACACTGGTTCAGATCGGCATGTGATAGCTTGAAAGTTGTAAGATAGTTTTCTTTTTATAAGTGAATGCCCCAAAAAAGCTTTATAATTTGTCAAAGGCAACAAAGTACAAACCAAAAATTTGAGGAATGAAAACAAAATTAACTTCTCCCCTCAAACAAATAAGTACAAACAAAACACAAGGAGCTTCTTCCCTTTGATAAATGAGTACATATTAATTTATTTTGGGGGTGTTGCCGGGCTTTTCATATGTAATTGCTAAGCTTCTGGTGTCATACAAAGGGGATCCAGTATCTGTCTGCCTGGGAAGACATCATCGACAAACCACGATGCTTTGCCAGAGATGATCTGCACCTGTCACCCCTGGGATTCAGGTTATTGGCTAAAGCTCTTGCCACCCCTATAGTGCCTTTTTTAGGCAAGGTTCAAAGGACAAAAACCACCACTGTAACAGATACAAGCATGCAAAATCTGAAAGTAATGCTACTCAATGCTAGAAGTCTAAACCTCAAAATGCGCTCTCTCGAGGCACTCCTAAAAATGGAGAACATTGATGTAACTGAGACCTGGTTCAAGGCTTCAGAGAGCACCCCTGCAATACCAGGCTACAACTCTTACCACACTTTTCGGCCACAAAACCAAGACTGAAACACTAAAGGTGGAGGAGTGTCCATATTCATACCTCCAGACTAGTTGCCCAATACAATGCATCTGAAATTCTCCAGGTGCAACTAACACTAGGTAAGACTACAATCCAAATTGTAGCTTGATACAGATCCCCCACAATGCCCCAAGATTCTCACTACACCTTTCTGAACATACTGGAAAATATTAAGATAGAACCAAAGACCTAATACTGGGTGATTTCAGCTACCCTGCCATTAACTGGAAAAACTACTCGGGTACCAACACTTTTTCCCAACAGTTCTTGGAATTCATAAATTCCAATGCCCTGGATCAACTAATCCATTATCCCACCAGGGGCTCCAATATCCTAGACCTGGTCATTACCAACATGGGAGATAGATGCTTCACACCAGTGGTCACCCTCTCATTGGTCAGATCTGGCCATAAGCAAATCACCCTTGACATCCACATCCAACCCCCACCCCCCAGTAAGGAAACCTCTGTAAAAAACTTCTCCAAAGCCAACTTCATGCTACTGAAGTCAGACAAACGTCATGACACCCATGCAGACGTGATCTGAAAGTTCAACTGCTGAATCCTACATTAAGGCACTGTACAAGCACATCCACCTGTGCATGAATCATGCTATCCCAAATAGAACCAAGATGCTTTCCTTCAAAAAAAGGAAGCCAATCTGGTGGTCCCCTGCTATAACCAAACTATACAACAGAAGGAAGAAACTGTTGCAGAAGAGAGGAAAATCGCAGGATGAAAAAAACTCCCTCACCAGCCTCAGTAAGAAGCTGAGATCCCTCATAAAATCCTCAAAAACTAGTTATGAAAATAAAATTGCCAAAGATTCCAAAGACAACCACAAGGCATTCTATAGTTATGTCAAGAATCTAAATGGCAATGCTCAGATCTGCTCTGAGCTACAACAGAATGGCATTAACTATACTGATCCCAAGGATATTGCCAATATCCTGGCAGATCGATTTAGTGCCAACTTCACCCCCCCTCTCACCCCCTAAAGGGCCCATCTCAATACCAAAAGATTGCCAGATTCCAGTAATCACGTCCACACAGGTAGAAACTGCACTCTCCAAAGCTAAGAATACAGCATCCATGGGACCAGATGACATCATGGGTTGTGTACTACATGAATTATAAAATGAACTGGCACCTCACCTAAGTGTCATGTTTAATCATAGCCTCACCTCAGGCTTCATGCCCACTTAGTGGTGCACAGCTACAGTTATCCCACTCCACAAGGGGGGATCTACCTTGGATCCTGGGAACTACCGTCCCATCAGTCTGATGAGCCTGATCTGCAAGGGCATGGAACACATTATCATGGAACTTATAAACAGACATTGGCAAACTTCAAATACTGGACCCCACCCAGTTTGGGTCGTGAAGGGTCGATCTAGTCTCCTGAACCTGATTGACTTCTTTGAATCAGTCTCCAGAGCTGTGGACGAGGGTAAGGCAGTCCACACAGCCTATCTGGACCTCGCCAAGGCCTTCGACACCACCCCCACTCTGGAATCCTAGATAAACTTACTAAGCATAAATCCCTATGTCACTCTATGGGTTGCCAACTGGCTTACTGACAGAACCCAGACTGTAAAAGTAGCCGACTCCAAATGCAGCTCCAGACAGATGACAAGTGGAGTACCTCAGGGTTCAGTCCTGGGACCACTCTTGTTTGGCATCTACTTCTCTGAAGTACAGGCCAACACTAAAGGACTCTGGCTAACAAAGTTCACAGATGACTGCAAACTGGGAGCCATTATTGAATCCCCAAATGATGTGGATATTCTACAAAAGGACCTTACAGAAACAGATGTCTGGTGCCTGAGCCATGGGCTCAAGCTTAATGCCAAGAAATGTATAGTTATCCCCTTTGGAAAAAAACATGTACCCATGAATTACCACATAGGTGGCAATACACTAAACATCTAAAGTGTGATGAGAAACCTAGGGACACAGGTGGACAGTGGTCTCACCTTCGATAACCATATCGCCACAACAGTCAGGAAATCCTATGTGGCACACCTCATCACTAAGGGCTTTTCATCCAGAAAAAAGAAGGTCATTGTCCCACTGTACTCATCCCTCATTAGACCCATTATAGAGTATAATGCCCCCATTTGTTATGTACCTCACAAGACAACAGCTGGAAAGGCCACAGAAATACCTCACTAAAAGAATCACAGGCCAAAAGCAGATGCCATATGCTGACCATCTAAAAAAAACTCCAGCTATACTCTGTGGCATATCGTCTACTCAGAGGTGATCTCTGCTTAACATACAAGGCCATGTCAAACACTGAGCTGTTGGACATGCTCCACTTAAAGAAATACCAATCCCTCAGAACCATGCGCTCCAGGGATCAAAACCTTGTAATCACAGTGAACAAAACATGTTGGAAGGATAGGTTCCTGACCCAGAGACTCCCCATACTCTGGAATAGACTGCCCATACATGTCAAGCAGAGCGCCTCCTTGGCCCTCTTCAAATGGAACCTTGATAATTGGATGGGAGATAGGAAATTCACCCTGGGGATCATGTCAGCCACCCTTCTAGACGGGGGTCCAGGAAGTAAATATTGTGGGAAGAAATATCCAGGGAATTGTTATGGCTAGGCTTGTGTAGGCCTTAGGGCCGATAGCCTAGTACCAACCTATGAACCTATAATTATCTTCTCTGTTAGCATTTCTTCTAAGAGACTAGAGCTAAAGACAAATTCAGGTTATCAAAATCAAATGTTTTTTATTAACTGCTGGAGTGATCTGCATGGGTTCCTACTGTCATTAAGGCTCCTTCATTATGGCTATAAAATGTACGTTTTTATAAGTTTGCAATGCAATAACATTAAAAGATGCATGTAATGCTTGGTGAAATGACTGGATTCAAAAAGGGTACCAGATAGTGTACACTATGGATACACTTAGTGTAACCTTTGAGTGCAAAGACAGCACAAGCATTGTGGTACGGCTGCTTTTGAATTCAAAAAGGGTACACTTTGTAGCAACCTTTATTAATCCCCTCACAAATTTATAACAATGAGAAAAACAATGCTGTTGGTCAAGAATTGTCCAATCATCCATCATGCATTCTTCATGCTGATGGAAAATGATTTTTAAAAACTGCAGTAACATAAGATCATTGCTTCTTTCAGGCTGGAAAGCAAAGTAATCGGGCAATAAACCATGCTATTAATAGAAAATTGAAGAGTTGGCTATCTGAGACAAACCAGGAATATTAAAAAGTGCATCTTGTACTGTGTGATGCAGTTAATTAATACAGGTTCAAATTCACATTCTTGTAATGAAATGAACATTCTTGTTGATCAAAGTGAACGACACAAAGTGCTTGTGGATACGGATAAGCCAATTTTACATGTTTCCTTCTGTACAAGTGAGATAAGCAGGTTGTAGAACCACCAAGCGTTTCTTTTATCAGTGTCGAAGCATTGCTGACTTTAATATTTTACTTCTAAAAACAGCTGTTGTCTTCATTGTGTGATTTAGTTGACAGTTTGGTCCTGAGGCAAAGATCTATAACAGACAACATGCAGAGAGAGAGAGAGAGAGAGAGAGAAATCTTAAGCTGAATAGTTCTAACATTCTTGTCTCTCAAAAACGGAAACATAATCACGTGTTAAACTTGGAGTCTGATTGTTCTTCATTATCTTATCAAAGTAAAGGATCTCTGTTAAAGGAGTGTTTGATAAGTTCTGTGTACTGATGAATACTGCAGTTTCCTATCAGACTGATGTCAGTCCTCTGAAATCAGTGCAGATAGAGATTGTGAAGTAATGATCTCTAACGTCTATCATTGTGATTACACCCATTCTAGCCAGTAAACTGTGAGGGGTCCCAACAAACTGCAGCAATGGATATGTCCGATTTAACTAACAAAAAAAAATATATCAATAACTAGCAGTTTATTGCACAGGATTAACAATATGAAGTGCTTACACAGCTCATTCTGTAGTTATGGGTTTGAGTCTACCTCTCTCCATCTATCCAAATTGAGATTTTGACTACTGACTTAAGCATACATCATTCCCATATCACCTCTGAATGTAGGCCCTTATCCCTAGTCTGTTTATCAGGTTAACACATGAGTAAGGCATAAAGAATCAAATAAAACAGGTTTAATACACAAAGTGTAATGTGATTGTTTATAGAATTAAAAGAGAAGAATATTTGTATGGACTTGGTGGGGATGAATACCTGTTACAGCAAAGTGCAACAAATCCAAACTGGGATATAAGCTACCTTGCTGTCATGTTTTCCAGATACTAAAACATGTTGATTCTATTTTATTTAGCCATGCGTCCCTAAAATAAATATAGCATTCAAGTATCTATAAGCTTCACTCAGGACAGGTAGGATATTTTTACGAATGAAACACATGGGTGTTCTTATCCAAAATAAATTTCAGAATGTATGTCATAACTGTTATCAGTTTCAACATCTCAGAACAGGAGTTGTGGGCTATGCACTGCAACATCTCAAAGATGACAATTGTTTTTTTCTTTTAATGAGTGTTTAGAGTTAGGGTGCCAAGTCAGCAATTGCATGCTGCATTCTGGTTGAGGAGTTATCATAATTAGCTAAGCAGTTTTTCTCTGTTTATATGTAACTGTAAAACAGAGATTAATGACAGCATAACATCCCACTGGATTTGTACAAGTTCTTTTGCCTAATAGGGGTGCAGTTGATAGCTGTGCCCAGAACTTATCAACATCTGTTCTTAACCTTGATATTGTTTGATGCATGACTAAACCATCACTAGCATCAGAGGTCAGATGTTGCGTTAGATACAGCAAACAGTGTCAGGAAATAATGATGTAGACATTTTAGTCGACCAATATACAGTGAAAACACTAATCTCCAAACAGCCACTTCAGTGAAATATACAGTGAAAACACTAATCTCCGAACAGCCACTTCAGTGAAATATACGGTGAAAACACTAATCTCCGAACAGCCACTTCAGTGAAATATACAGTGAAAACACTAATCTCTGAACAGCCACTTCAGTGAAATATACGGTGAAAACACTAATCTCCGAACAGCCACTTCAGTGAAATATACAGTGGAAACACTAATCTCCGAACAGCCACTTCAGTGAAATATACAGTGGAAACACTAATCTCTGAACAGCCACTTCAGTGAAATATACGGTGAAAACACTAATCTCCGAACAGCCACTTCAGTGAAATATACAGTGAAAACACTAATCTCTGAACAGCCACTTCAGTGAAATATACAGTGAAAACACTAATCTCCGAACAGCCACTTCAGTGAAATATACAGTGAAAACACTAATCTCTGAACAGACACTTCAGCAAGTTTTTTCTCAGGGAAAAAATTACTTGGCCAAACAAAAACAAAACAAACTTTCAAACCCTACAAAGTGGGGGGCTTCAACCCCCCTCCCCACTCCCCCTAACTAAATATACCAACTCTGAGATCACATTACAGTACAGAAAAGGGCAAATCCCCAATGACAGCCACACAGTTTTTTTCCCCTGGGAAAAAATTTCCCTGAAGTGGCCATTTGGAGATTAGTGTTTTTGCTGTATATCGGTCAATGAAGACATTTTTTTGATAACATAATATAGACCTCTTAATTTATCTATTTATTTTATTTTTCATTTTTGTCAACTAGGGAAATCTAGCTGGACACAAAGGCCTCTTTTCTGAGGAGGGCTGGGAAGAAAAGCTTGAACATCCAGTGCATTTAAAATATTTTAAGTCATACAATATCAACGGTGTCAGACAGAATACAATTAAACTAAATTTTACAATGAGAAAAAAAGATAAAATTGAAACTATACATACAGTAGTAAGGCAAATCTAGTTAGATAAATAACTAGGCAGTAGGATAGATGTTATAGTGCAGAGTTATTTAGAGAGGCAGGATAGCAAAAGGTTTATTTCTTTTTAAGACATAAATGAAATGAGTGGTAAAAGATTTAAGAGAGGCACTGGTAGAAGGTGGGGTGAGTGAAGACAGCGTGATAGTTGGTAACAGAATAGAAGAAAGTAAAGTTATTGTAGAAGAGGAGGAAGAATGCGGTATCTTGTACTCATCCTGGAGATCTAGAGCTACTAAGCCGGGATGTTGGAAGGTATTGTCATGTATGTGTTTTGAATGCCTGCTGTTTCTTATGAAGCATAAGAGCATGTGGGAGGGCATTGCAGAGCATACGCACAGAGTTTAAGTATAAAGAGGCTCTCAATGCATTTTGGTATTTAGTGATGGAGAGGAACAGTCTGTCTTTAGAGTGTAGAGCTTTGGTAGCGTGGTAGTGTTGAAGCATGCCTTTTAGTGCTGAATTCTTATCAGGATAATATACTAGAGTATGTGTTAGTAGCAGCTGGCTATAGTGGGGGTGATGTGGGAGTTCTTTCTATCATAGGGTGGTAGTGTTGAAGCATGCCTTTTAGTGCTGGATACTTATCAGGGTAGTATATTAAGAGTATGAGCTAGTAGTAGCTGACTGTAGCTGGGATAATGTGAGAGTTCAATCCAGTTATGTTAAGTGCAGAACAGTGACACGTTCACTGCAAAATGAGTTATTTAATAGCAGGATTGCTCCAACTTTGTGTGTGGAAGGTTGTAGGTTTGTAGAGCGGGAAGCCATACAGTAAGGTAGGTAGGAGGCAGGGTTTAGCTATGTTTTCTCTAGTTCTCTCTCTAAAGTAGAGTTTTATTCAGTAGAAGAGGCCAAGATTTCTTTTTTAATAAGTTTGGAATTGTATGTCAAATTTCTTGTTGTTCTCAAAGGTGACTCCTAAGAGTTTGATGTTGGGGACCTCTTATATCATAAACTAAACCAAAAAGAACGGTAGTTGATAAATAAAACTCCAAATAAAACGTCAAGCACAATCCAAAAAGAGGAGCGGAGGGCAGCGAAATGTTCACCTCTTATATCATGTATTATTTAATGAAGTAATTTTTTGACAAGAATTTTGCTTTGAAAGAATGTTTTAAGGGTGAAAAGCAGTAGCTTGTTTGCTTGGGGTTTAAGTAGGAGTTGACTTGTTTAACCAAGATTCTGTGGATGTAAAGGATTCTGGAGTATTTGTTTTGAAATTTGTATAGGTCACCTGCATATTGTACAATTCTGGCATGTGTGGATGTAGTGTGTAGGGCATTTATAAATATATTACACAGGAGTCGTCCAAATATTGAACTCTGGCACCCCCACAGTAATGGGTAGAAATGATAAATATTGTGACTATTTCACTGTTTGGACTCCATCTGTTAGGTAGCTGTTAAACCAGGAGAAGAGAGGCAGAGAGACCTAAGGAGGAGAGTGTTAGTAAAAGCTTATGGTGCAAGATGGTATCCCATGCTTTGGATGCTTCTAGGGATAAAAAAATGGTAGGCTCTCTGTATTTATTAATGTATCAAAGTGAAAACAGGGCAGTAGTGATGCTATGGTTTGGATGAAAATCATGTTGGATGATGAAGAGTATATTGCTTCTGGTTAAGTACTGCAGTGAAATGGAATGGCTATACATTTCTGATATTTTAGACAATGGTGGTAGAATGGTAATCCCTCAGAAAATGGAATAATAAGCAGAGGATCCTCCTTTAAGAAGAGGAATTATGTATGCCTTCTTCCAAATGGTTGGGGCATTAGATTCTATAATGGATCTGTCTATC
The DNA here is from genome assembly GCF_019279795.1 of Protopterus annectens. Taxonomy (NCBI): domain Eukaryota; kingdom Metazoa; phylum Chordata; order Ceratodontiformes; family Protopteridae; genus Protopterus; species Protopterus annectens. The sequence continues at coordinate 1,337,627,518 of NC_056746.1, forward strand.
TGTATAGATGTTGGATATGATAGAGCTGCAGATTTTAGAAACTCAAGAAGAAGGTTGTCTATAGCATAGCATGTATTTTTTCATTTTAGGAGATATTTGCATAACTGCAAAGAGTTCTAGCAATACACTTCAATAAATAAGTCAGACAGTTTCTGAGTGTTGCAAATGGGTTAGGGTAAGGGGCTGTAAGAGGTGGGCAAATTTTATTGTAAATAGAAGACAATATGACATTATTTTCCTTATATAGATTAACAGGGATGACGGCTTCTATGGAATGTGTATCCTTGTCAAGATGTCACTGCATGACACTGGAATTAGTCAGTTGTCTTGGGGAAAGAAAAAGTTGCCATTATAGTAGTGAAGAATGTCCATTCCATCATGTGAAATTGCTTTTCTTTAAGGAATAGGATGTGCCCTTGCATAGATGTTAGTTACTACATTTCCATTAACGCCGGTTTCCTTAATGTTGACTTGTGCACATAATTAGCAAAATTACAGAAATTGGATATGTTCAGGTGGTTTCATGGTTGCTAGTCTGATTAACATCTTTGCAATCAGTATTCAAAACTGATGTTAAGTCCTCACAGCCATTAGCTGTCTTTAGTTTCAAGTTTATTTTTGCCTTGGCTATTCCTAGCCTAGAAGCCCATTTAAAAGAAATCCAAGCAAATAAAATCATATATAAATCACAAGTGCATGGACATTCATTGAAACAGACACAAACTTCTTGGGCATCTTTAATGGTATGGATGTAAAGAGTCATAGATATAAACTTAAATAAATGCGTTGTCCATCTGTAACAAAGCCTAGTGTGTATACTTTGTTTTAATTTTATAGACTTTTAGCTTCATATAGTCATTAGACCCCCTCTTCCTAGCTACTCTATGAAACTCTTTGCTCCTCTGCACCATGGCTTTTGTGGAACTTTGGTGAATGAGCCTATATGGCAGTCAATTCAGGGGTATTGTACCTTTCTGTACACCAGTCGTGATAAGCAGGCATGCATAAACACAGGCTGATCTAGCTTCAGGTCTGCCTTATTAGCAGTAAAACAGCAGGGCAAGCAGGATGCAACCACAAAAGTCCACGTTATTTGATACAGATTAAGTGCTTTCATCACGAGTATAACAAAACTTCATCAGAATCACAAAGTACACCTACAGACACAGTTTAAATAATCCTCCCCATTATAATCACATGATTTAAAACACCAATGAATTTTGTATCTTCGCTTTTTAAATACATACCATAATTTTTTTTCCGATTGGCTTGTTACAAGGTTAAAAACATATTTTTAGTTATTAAAACCTGACTTATAGTTAAAAATACACAACATAACCTTAGGAAAATCTGCAATTAAAACATTGTAGGACATAAGTTTTAAAACACTAGCAATAGATATTATATCATTTAAGCCCGGTGGTGCAGTGGAATTTAACTTCAATTACCACTGCAATTCATTGTGTTCTCTTAAATCCCCCCATGGCCCTCCTAATCAATTCCTATACATAGTATCCGCACCACAAAACAAACATTCATGATCAGGATATTTCTCAACATGACAATACAAAGAATGTCTGTTCTTTTTATTTTTAATATCATTTAAATGTTCATAAATTCTCTCCGTGAACTGACAAACGTCTTTCTTACGTAGAAGCTGGGACATTTCCTACATATGGCAAGGTATACTATACCTCTAGACTTGCAAGTGCAGTAAAAAGAAGTTTGCACTAGTACACCATTTATTTTCACATCTCTTTTTTTCTAACATAGACAGGCAATAACTGCAAGTCTCACATTTATATGTTCCTTTTCTTTATTCACTCACTATTTTGTTCTGTTTTTCCTGGATTTCTAACATTTGTTTTATACATCTAGCTCACCTGTATAGAATACTTATCTCCCAAGACATTTATTATTCCTTCCAAGCACTTAAACATTTGCCAATTATTACATAAAATTCTCTGAATATACTCATGTTCATGTGAGCATGTCATAATAAATGAACATGAACATTTTTCACCCCTTTTCTCTACTTCTTTTACATTCGGATTTGTCGATAATATAGGTCTTATCACACCCTGACTTCTTTTTAATTTAACTTCACCACCAATTCTATTTGTCAATTACAAGGGATAGCCTCTAGCCTCAAACATTTCCCCCAATTTTTTACACTCAGTTTTAAAGGTCTTGTCATCCGATATCTTTTGGGCTAATCTCACAAAATGCCCCTTGATTATGCCTTTTTTAATGAAAAGGATAACGACTACTGTGACTCCCGTGCCCTGGCCCAGCAATCAAGGAGCCTCAATCCTCACCACTAACACCAGTGAGGGGCATCTCCTATAGGAGGAAAGGATAACAAATACACAGAGTAAAGTGCAATTTCCCTTAAGAGCACACAGAGATCACAGTCAGTCTAGGTCTGGTTGCTCCCTTGCTCTCCAGGTCCCCAATAAGACTCCGCACTGGCACAGCTATAGGGTCCAGATCTCAGCCATTTGGGGAAGCTAAAACCTCCAGCACCCTCTCTGTCCAACTAGTGCTTCGTGTCCCTGCCCAAGTAGCTGACACACACACACATACACACACACACACTTTGAAAAGAGTTTATATAACCACACAGACACTCCTGGGGAAGTCTGGCACAGGTTCTCTAGCTGTGTCCCTTTTCTGCCAGTTTAAAGGTAGTATCACTTGCCACCACCCACTAATATTTATCAGCTACTCAAAGGCCCTTAAAAGGGTGTCCAATTATTACTGTGAAATATTATCCAATTTATAGTATAGCCCACGGCTAAAGCTATTGGAGTGGCTTTGTACAATTTTACCAAAGGCATGCAAGTACTTTAAAGAGCTTAAATTATCTCTAAAAAAACAGCCACAGTTGAAAAGGTTTAAAATATTTAATAACAAATAGTCAAAACACAAGACAATACTTTTTACTACACAGTGATAGTCAAGAGTTCAAAGATCACAGAGAAATACTTAAAATAATTCAGTAGTACAGTCCTGACATCAAAGAAAAACACTTAGTCTAATCTAGCTATTTCTAAGAGAAAACACAAGTCTAAGATAAACTTGCATATAGAGCAAGACCGTGCTGAGTTAGATGGTCAAGACAAAAATGCTTAATGCTCTCTGATTCTCTCTGTTTTTAAAATCACATTCCTGGTTCACATTACATCATTCTTCACACTTCCCTGGGTTCCCAGGTTAACAGAAACTACATTTACATTCTTCACCTCTGGGCAGAGACCAGAGCAATAAAGGACATTTATGCATGCACATTCTGGCCATTAACTCGGGCCTTACAACAATAGCAATAATTCCTTCATCTAGACTGTCCGGAGCCATGTTTACATCAAAAGGTCACAACATGCTTTACTTGGTCAGTAGAGTGCACTGTTACATTTTTTTTTCCATTTCCATATGTAACACAATTTTTACCATTTAAGACAACAAGCCTGTGGTTTACATTAATATTTACGGATGACAGAATTATCTATAAAATTCTATCTGGTTAGGCCGGCAGCCTTCACAACTGCTATAGTGTAAAAACTATTAGAATAAATGGTCTTCCTATAAATCGTGCAGTGAAGTGCTTTCCTCCTGTAATCCTTGGTTACCATCTATGTCGCTAATGCGCGCTTCACTGTGATTGTGTATGAATTCTAAAAAAGAAGAAATGCTGCAATGTTGTCCAGGAATCTTACATATAACTGCCAAAGAGGGACATTAACATTGTTAAAATAAAAAGTTTTTCCCATTATAATAGTACTATATTCGCAAATATGGGGGCACAACATGCCCGCATCGAGACTCCTTTTGTTGATGAAAAAATTGACTGTCTAACTATACAAAATAATTTTTAGTGACAATGAATGACAAATCCCCCAAATATGCACTCTCACTAGATGCTCAAAAAGCCTTTGATAGGGTAAACTTACACTTTCTTTTCAAGATTATGAAGTGTTTTGCCTTCCCTGATAAATATATCAATATGGTCAAAACCCTTTATAACAAGGCATCTACCACACTAAATATAAATAAAAAGAATTCAAACCTAATTCAAATAATCAATGGTACATGGCAGGGGTGTCCACTCTCACTTTACTTATTCAACCATTATCTTGAAGTCCTTCTCCTGAAATTAAGTCAAAAAACATTTCAACACTCTGTCTACATCTCCAAAGTTCTAGTGAAATACACTGCCTTTGCAGATGATTTAAATATTTACTTTGAATTTCCCTTGAAAAAGAGATCTTAAGCACCATCGAAAAGTTTTCACCAATCTCAAATTATGCCATCAACCCAAATAAATCAATAATTTATCCATTAAATCCCCTTCGACACAAAGAATTCTTCATACCAGAAACAAAGATCAAAGTTAATTATTCACTCAAATATTTGGTATAACTTTCACTCACCCCCCCAATAGGAACTAATTAAAAATAATCTTTATAAAATGTGGTCTAAAGTCATGGAAGATCTTTCAAGATCGAAAAACTTAAATCTCCTCCTCCTTTCTAAGACAGCTATTATAAAAATGAATATCCTCCCTCAAATTCTTTTCCATTTCTATGCCATCAACTAGAACATTCCAAATATTTTTTTTCTCGAAAATGGAAACTACACTAGGGAAATTTATATGGTACCCCAAGAGCACTAGGATCAGCTATTCCAGACTAACCCTTCCCAAAGAAAAAGGAGGCATGAAGTCTCCCCGACTTCCTAACATATTATAATATAATAAATGCCAGTCATACTATACACATAACTATGAACCTTCAAGTGAACTTTGGAATCCCCTAAGGATAAAAATCTACCATTCACATCTAATAGCATCCAAACTCAACCCAAAAGCAACCATTTTCCTTAATACTAAAACTCTTACAGACTATAAGATTCACCCTACATTAATAAAAAATATTGTAGGTTTTCAAAAGCTTATAACATATCTAGATTTAAAAAAATCCTTAATGATGGCTCAACAAACTCACTTAAATCCTAACTTCAAACTAAATAACAACATGTTAACCTTGGATAAATTTCCTCTCATCAAGAACTGTATAGTTTGGGACTTTATTAAAATCAAAGACCTCCCATTTGATTCTATTATAACATCTTTGGCAGTCAACAAAAAAATATTACATAATTGTCAAACAAATAATATACCTAGTAACTTTGTTTACAGACAAGGTCAAAGTGACACCATTAGATTTTCAACTTTATCAACAATTAATAACTCAGCTTTCATTAAGGACTAAAATACTATCAAATGCATACAGTTTAATAACAAAAATAAAACACCATGAAAATTCTATACTCCAAGTATTGGGAGAGCCAAAACAAGGCAATAACTCTTGACAAAAAGCTTGAGGTGATTGACATAACACTAAAACTATAACCCCCTTCAAAAAATTAATTTATTATAGTCAGTTTATGATAAACAACAATGCTTATCATACGCCTTTATTTCTGAGTAAAACTAATCCACACATTTCACCTTTTTGCCCCACTTGTCCCAATTCAACAGCCAATACTTTACATATATTTTGGTCCTGCAAAAAGATTTACAAACTGTGGTGTAACTCGAGAAAATGGGATACATGAAGTCCACCCTTTCATGGGAAATGGCAAATTTGAACATCTTTCCCAGTTCCTACAATTCTGAGTCTAAACATAGTATTGTAACACTATGTGCATTACTCAAAACCTATATTACACTCAACTGGCTAGACAGAACAAAAACATCCTGGAAAGAGTTTAAAGCCATGGCTACCAAATATGTTCTGGCGAGCAAACTAAGTACAATAAGTAAAAATAAGATAAAGTACTTCCAGAAATACTGGAATAAAGTACTTCCAGAAATACTGGAGTGAAGTACTTCCAGAAATACTGGAGTGAAGTACTTCCAGAAATACTGGAGTGAAGTACTTCCAGAAATACTGGAGTGAAGTACTTCCAGAAATACTGGAGTGAAGTACTTCCAGAAATACTGGAGTAACCTTATAGAAGCTCTTATCCTCATCTGTCTACAATGTTTTCTCCTTTCCCTTTTCTTCCCTCTCTTCTTCACTTACGTAGTCACCATCTAAATACGCTTTACCATCTGCGTTAACTTCACCAGATGAGGATATTCATGTCTAGCCAATGCACTAAGGGACATAATAACCATGCATCACCACGCCCTCTACTCCTACTGCTAGTAGTGATACCTAATTTCTCTATGCTGACCATCTTTTATAAGTGACAACCGAGTGTATATAATGTATATAATTATTTAAAATAGGCTTAGATATATAGGTGCATATTCTTTGAAAGAATTTAGTATGTGCAATTTCAAATACTTCCTTTTATGATCTCATGTTCAATTGCAATTATTCGTTTAGTAAATGTAAAACTATTTCCTGAAGTTTATTATTGACTGCATCTGAGACTGCGGTGGTGGTGCTGCGGTAGCGTTGTCGCCTCACAGTTACACGTTGCCCGTTCGATTCTCAGTTAGAGTGTCTTCTGTGTGTCGACATGCATGAATGGGCGTTCCTTCATTGAAGGTTGTGCGTTAGGCCCGGCAAGCCAGCACGTAAAAATCTACTGCCAATCATTAGCGGGCCGGAGTTCCGCTGTGGCGACCCCTAACCGGGAAAAGCCGAAAGACACAAGCCAAACATTATTGACTGTATCTGAATGCCAAGTTTTTCTTTTCTTCTTTTATCTGCATCTGTATTGTATATTGGAAATTGTAAGAAAAATCATATTACAAAAAATATATATATTTTTAGTACCATTTCAAGTAAAGTGCCCAAAACATTTATTTCATTAGAACTACACACCTGATTTATACAAAAAAATCATGAAGCATCTTCATTCCTTGGTCTTGTGGTATGACATTAACTACATTTACTATGTCTATAGTCAACAACACCAGGCTAGGGCTATACTCAACATCTCTAAGTTTGGAGAAAAAATCCCAAGAATCTTTAACTGTGTGTGGATAATTATTTAATAGTTTTTTTCACTTTTTCATCTATGTACAAAGCCATGGGGTGTGTAATAGATGTTCTTGCACTAACAATGGTTCTCATAGGGTGGTCTACTAGACACTTGTGAATTTTAGGAATGCCAAAAATAGGCAGGACAACTGTAAATATAACTTGAAGAAATTCAAAAATGTCACTTATCTCTCTCTGGTCCAACATGTCTTGAAGAAAAAAAATGTATCTTTCCATAAGAGACATTAATGAAATTTAAAGAAGTTTCTTCATAATACTCCTTGTCAAATAAATGACTGAATCATCAACTTTAGACATGATCACAACCTCCCCCTGCCCTTATCGGGCTTTATGACCCCAATTTCTTTATTCACCATAAGCTCTTTTAATGTCTTTTGTTTGCTTGTGACAAATTATTAACAGAAAAAATATTGTGATCTGTTTTTAACACATCCCTGAAGTTGAATTCACACATTTTCCTAAAAATAATGAGTGGCATAACCAATGGGGTGACGAAAGTGCTTAATCTGCATCAAATAAAGTGGACTTTTGTGTTTGCATCCTGCTTGCCCTGCTGTTTTGTGTTTGAGGTTTGGTTATCAGTTTTCACTTTATCATTAGCAGTGTTCATAAGGGAGTATTGTTCATAAGGGAGTGTATCTCCAGAATGCTGAGTGTGTCAAAGGTGTGACAAAAAGCTAACCTACTTGTGTTTCTGGACACTGTTGCACTAGGCTGTGATGCTACTAACCTGCTTTGAACTCTGCTACTGAGCTTCACTTGAAAGAGTCCACATCATCTGGGAAGTTACCTTTGTATACTTGTTTTATATTTCAGAGTATGCAAGTGTCGATTTAAATCCTTTATTGTGCCGTACTAATTTTATATCTTAAGCGGGGTTAGCTGTTTCCGTCTGGTAAGAGAAGAAACTGTTACTGCCGCTGACATCCTTGGCTATAATTGTTGTTCATTATTAGTAGTGCTAACAGTATTGGCCTCTATAGTCTTCTGGCCTGCTTTAAAATTAACCTGTTTGTCGATCTTGTTCTTGTCCACTGCTGTGACATCTCTAAGCTGCCTTACAGTCCACTACATGATTTGAGTTACAAATAGTCCTGTGACATCTGGGAAGTGCCAAACTTAGAATAGGCGTGCTGAATATATAACACTGTACTGCAGAGCATATGGCAGTAGCAAGTAATTGTCTTGGGAATTATCCCAGTATTCCCAGAATGTATTCCCTTGATTAGTATACCCTTCTACTCACCTGCAGCTTTCTGAGTCTGGTTGCTTTTTGATAATGATGGATTTAGCTTTGCAACTTGTAACTCCCCGCTGTGTACTTCTCAACTGTGGCTGATTGTTTGCTTACTATATTGTACCCTTGTTGTGATGATATACACACACCTTGCTATATTACTTCTAGTCTTCTGCACTGTATTTATTATTGTGACTTCCAAGCCTGCTGTAGATGCCACAGGTACTGCGTTGTACCACCTGTACCTATTACACCTGATGTCTCTTATAGGTCCATAGGTGTTTACTAGGCTAATGACCACAAGGACCTTTTTAAGCTTAGCCATACATTCCAAATCTCTGACAAGTTGTCCTCTCCTTGACAAGTGTAAGCAGGGGCTTGGGTGATGAAACATTTACAAGGAGGGCCCTGCAAAATGAACTATTTACAGGCTGTCTGTGTCCATTGGAGACAGAGGTGCCAAACCAGGGTTGAATTTCAAGGTTCACCATCCAGATATCCAAGCTGCATTTGAATTGGGTTAGGGAGGAACACTGCTTCACATGGATGCAGAGTCCTATTTATATCACAAGCAAGGTTTAAGTCTTTAGAATGGGTAATTCTGGTGATGTTTGTTTTGTGGCTATGAAGAAGGTCAGTCAGGGTGGGGTCTGAAAATGCCCTGTATGCCAGGCATAAATCTTCCCTCAACAGCCTGTAGGAGAGAGAATACAGGTATAGGGCTGTGAGGCAGTCTGCATTGGAAATGTGACTTATTCCCTATATTCTTTTAGTGAGGTACCTCTAATTGTTGGATTTGCCTGGTTAGTTAACTACCTAAGGGGGCATTGTACTCAATGATAGATATGATGAGTGCTAAATGCAGTGGAACAATGACCTCCATGGGCTAAATGTCATAAATCTGTTTATAAGTTGCACAACATAGAATGAGTTGCTCACTACCACAGATACATGATGGCTAAAGGCCAGATTACTGTCTGTGTGTCCCTAAGCCTCTGACTACTGAGTTAACATAGGTGTGTTATCAATATGATAGTTGCCAGGGGTGGTTGACTTTCTGAAGGGTACTATTATGCATTGCTTGGCATTTAGTTTTAGACCATGGCTCTGACACCAGTTATTTGTCTGTCAGCCCTTCCTGGAGAACATTGTCATTGGAGGATTCAATGACCACTGGAGAACATTAGTGTCACTAGAGGGTTCCACCTTGGAGAACATTTAGTGTCACTAGAGGGTTCCATCCTAGAGAACATTAATGTCATTGGGGGATTCCACGACTGCAGGAGAGCGTTAATGTCATTGAGGGATCCCGTGACTGCTGAAGAACATTAATGTCATTGGGGGATTCTATGACTACTGGAGAACATTAATGTCATTAGGGAGATTTCATGACTGCTCCTAATTTGCAATCATCTGCAAAATTTGATAAGACAGTGGTCCTTGACATTGGCCTTGACTTCAGAGAAGTACATGCCAAAAACGAGCGGTCCCAGGACTGGTCCCTCAGGGACTTTGCTTGCGACTGATCTCTTGATAGAGGTGGACTCCCTAGTTCTACCATCCTGGGTCCTGTCTGTGAATCAGCTGGCTATCCACTGGTTGACATAAGGGTTTATATCTAACTGCTTGAGTTTAGTCACCAATGCCTGAGTGCTGTATTCTGTCAAATGCCTTGGCCAAGTCAGTGGTGGCAGTGTGAACCATTTTTTCATCATCTGTCTCAAAAAAGTCCATCAGGTTGAGCAGGCATGACCTGCCCTTGAAAAAAACAGGTTGGGTCCAGTGTCTGGAAGTTACCTATGTCATTGTTGATATTTTCCATGATAATTCTTTTCCAAGGCTTTGCATATGAGACTAGTGAGACTTATGAGTCTATAGTTTCTAAGGTCCGTAGATGGCCCACCTTTCTGCAGAGGGATAACTGCTGCTGCTTTCCATTTTGTTAGGCATGAAGCCTGTCGGGTCATGTTTCATGCTATTTAAAAAGCATCTTGGGACATTATCTGAGTCCATCAAAGCAGAGGTCTTGCCCTTAGAATGAGCGTTAAGGACCTGTTTCCAACTGATAATGATGGCATTTCCTGAGGGGAGGTTGGGGGGGAGGTGTAAAGTTACAGCTGAATTTTGTCTGCCAGTACTGTATCGTCTCTCTCTTTAATTTCTCCAAGTATTTTGGGTTTCTAATACCGTGATGGGAATGGACCCCATTCCTAAGTCAAAGCATGATTAAAGTTCATGAAATTAGTATTATTTCAATGTTTGATGTTAGCCAGAAGTGCTCTTTGCAGCACCCGCATTGTTTCCAGTAATGACGACTTCTGTAATTCATACAGAGTTGCATGTATTGGCAATATATCTAAATACGATTGCTGATTCTTTTTTATAAGACACTTTGCTCCTACTACTATTGGAACTGTCTGGGTATTTATCTTCCACATTGCTCTCGTTTCTGCCTGCATATCCTGATATTTTATTACTTTGTGTCTCTCTCTAAACAAGACACTGTAGTCACCAGGTGTGGTGATTTCAGTGATGCTCAGTACAGGTGGTGCCAGTAACATTGAGTTCTCTACACAACTGTGTATTGCCTTTGACGTTGTGGATGTAACTAAAGAATGCTTTGTGGTTGTGCGTTAGGCCTGGGAGGCCAAATTTACCTCAAATTTGGGTTTGGTAGACTTTATTTCCTCTGAGTTGTTTAGTTTGATGAAGTTGCTTTTATCCTGCTGGGTGCTACACCTCCTAATTTTTGCCATGATTTTCTTCTTTCTATTATAGATCCTATTAATGTGATTCCACCAGTGTGGTTTGTTTTTTTAAGGTAGTTTTATACTTATTTCTAGTGTGTACAACTGCCGCTATGCAGCTATTAGGATACTTGTAAAGGTTATTGTGAAGAGTTCTGAAAAGGCAGCAGTGTTCTCAGGGCTCACTGGAGTTTGAAATTTTGCTAGGTTATGACCTAATTGTTGGAGGTTAGCCTTAGAGTAGTTCCTGAACATTCCAGGGTTAGTTGGGGTTCTGGGTTTTATTTTTACTTCAAAGGAGATCATGTTTTGTTCTGCATTAACAGAGATGACATTACACTAGGGGGAGTGCAGCACTCTCCCAGATTACTGAGGGCCAGATCAAGTATGTTTGCACCCCTGGTAGGCATATTAACAATCTGATCCAGAAGTTTGTGTTAAAAAATCGAGGAATTTCCGTGCCTGCACATTTTGTGTCAGATGATTCCCAGTGAATTGTGTGGTAATTAAAAATGTCCATGATACGACATTAGGTTGAAGATGAGTGCTTTCAGAAAGCTTCAATACATGTTATGGGTTTCCTGGGTCATAGAGGAGAACCTACAGCTTACAATTAAGTGGTATGGGATTTGGCCTATGGTGATTTGAATGTGGAGAAACTCAAGTGCATCATCCTGTTTGACCAGCCTTGAGGTGTATTTATTTCTAATGTCAGTTGAGACACCTACACCTTTTAGTCCTTGTCTGTGTAGTAGCTAGTCTAAATGTGTAGAAGGCATTATAGTCTTGTACAGCTGGTGTGCTCTTCATGGCCTTAAACCGTGTGTCAGTTACGGCACAGATGTCAACATTCTTTAGGATGAGGGAGTGGTGTTTCTTGTAACTGTGGTGGTGTCACATCTGTCTTATGTGAAACACCAAGTCGAGACTAATCAACCAGGGTAATGACTTGGAACCCCTTCATTTCCTGTCATCAGTGATCAAACACATCATACCACATCCTGGCCAACTCTAGAACCCCTGTCCATGATGCCCACAAATCAAGAAACTCATCTTAACAAATGAGATGATCCCCATTAATCGAAATGCCATCCTTCAGGGACACTTTAATGACCCCTTTATACACTGGCAGATCTATAACTAATATAGTCAATGATTCCTTGATAGTCCTGTTCTTCCACTAGGGACACTGACATAGCCAGTATTGCCCAGTCAGATCAGGTCCAAACAATGTTTACAGTTTCATTGCAGATCAACATTCAACACAGCCACCTTCATTCTCCAAGTTCAATCTCTTGCATATAGGCTCATGTTTTTGAGTTTATAAACTCTACTATAAATAAACTCTACAATAAAAGGAAAAAAACTAATAGCTCTAAAGAGTAGACCAAAAAACTCAGCATGTTATTATCAATGTCTAAAGGGTTAACACTGATATCAAGAGCAAGGTCAGAGTCTGCACAGCTAATTAGTAACTAAAAACTGGTAGATCAACAAAAGGATACATTCTTAAGTATTGTAAAGAACCTCAGAAATAATACTGAGTGCTGCAATGATCTCAACTTTAACAACATAATCAACTCAAAAGCTAATGATACAGCTTACATCCTTGCAGATAAATTCAGATTTATCTATCTTTTGTTACCTCCAAACCTCTCAATACAAACTCTCCTCTCCAAAACACCCAGAAATTATATCTGAACAGATACACTATCAAACACTATGAATCTTTATTTATTTATTTGTCTTTTTTGGATTGGGAAAAATCCGACTGAGCAAAACTCATTTCTGGAGAGGCCTGGGGAAGAAAAGCTCCACATATAAGTAACACATGCTGTACATTTATAATTGCAGGATAAAAACATCTATATGTGAGCTTATTTACATGATTTTTAAATCTTTTTAAATATTTCTTACATGAATATAACATTTTAACACAAAAACAGAGAAATTAACATATATTGGCTAATGACTGAATAGAGAAATAACATACAGGAACAATGCACTTCTAGCATGATGGTTGCAGGGAAAATATCAAACTTTTTTTGAGTTTAGTACTAATTCAGAGATAGACCAGAAGAATGTAGCTTAAAAATGATAAGAGATCTGAAAGCAAAAGTTATGGAAATGAGTAGGAAAATAAATGGACAGATGAGGAATCCTAGTTAGTGGTGGGGTGTGAGAAAAGGAGGAAATGTTGGAGTTTAGGAAATAGGTGCAGTATGAGGAGGCGAGGTAAGGTACAAAAGGATCGGGAAGCAAAGTGGCTGTAAGAGTTGGGGAAAAGTAATCTGCGTAAAGTTAGCCAGGTGAGCAGGAAGAACAGAGCCATCAATGGCACAGGTGCTGTTAAAGCAAAGTTTTATAACTCTTAAGTTTTCTATCTGTTTTTAACTGTGTGGGAATTTCACTCCAGAGTTTTGACACATAATGACAGTAGAGAGAGTGTCCAGCAGTGTTGGATGTCTTACTGATACATAGTAATTTATTTAGAGAGAGTCTCCAGCAGTGTTGGATGTCTTACTGATACATAGTAATTTATTTAGAGAGAGTCTCCAGCAGTGTTGGATGTCTTACTGATGCATAGTCATTTATTTAGAGAGAGTCTCCAGCAGTGTTGGATGTCTTACTGATGCATAGTAATTTATTTAGAGAGAGTCTCCAGCAGTGTTGGATGTCTTACTGATACATAGTAATTTATTTAGAGAGAGTCTCCAGCAGTGTTGGATGTCTTACTGATACAGAGTAATTTATTTAGAGAGAGTCTCCAGCAGTGTTGGATGTCTTACTGATACATAGTAATTTATTTAGAGAGAGTCTCCAGCAGTGTTGGATGTCTTAATGATACAGAGTAATTTATTTAGAGAGAGTCTCCAGCAGTGCTGAATGTCTTACTGATACATAGTAATTTATTTAGAGGAAGTCTCCAGCAGTGTTGGATGTCTTACTGATACAGAGTAATTTATTTAGAGAGAGTCTCCAGCAGTGTTGGATGTCTTACTGATACATAGTAATTTATTTAGAGAGAGTCTCCAGCAGTGTTGGATGTCTTACTGATACAGAGTAATTTATTTAGAGAGAGTCTCCAGCAGTGCTGAATGTCTTACTGATACATAGTAATTTATTTAGAGAGAGTCTCCAGCAGTGTTGGATGTCTTACTGATACATAGTAATTTATTTAGATAGAGTCTTCAGCAGTGTTGAATGTCTTACTGATACATAGTAATTTATTTAGAGAGAGTCTCCAGCAGTGTGGGATGTCTTACTGGTACATAGTAATTTATTTAGAGAGAGTCTCCAGCAGTGTTGGATGTCTTACTGATACATAGTAATTTATTTAGAGAGAGTCTCCAGCAGTGTTGAATGTCTTACTGATACATAGTAATTTATTTAGAGAGAGTCTCCAGCAGTGTTGAATGTCTTACTGATACATAGTAATTTATTTAGAGAGAGTCTCCAGCAGTGTTGGATGTCTTACTGATACATAGTAATTTATTTAGAGAGAGTCTCCAGCAGTGTTGGATGTCTTACTGATACATAGTAATTTATTTAGAGAGAGTCTCCAGCAGTGTTGGATGTCTTACTGATACATAGTAATTTATTTAGAGAGAGTCTCCAGCAGTGTTGGATGTCTTACTGATACATAGTAATTTATTTAGAGAGAGTCTCCAGCAGTGTTGGATGTCTTACTGATACATAGTAATTTATTTAGAAAGAGTCTCCAGCAGTGTTGGATGTCTTACTGATACATAGTAATTTATTTAGAGAGAGTCTCCAGCAGTGTTGGATGTCTTACTGATACATAGTAATTTATTTAGAGAGTCTCTTCAGCAGTGTTGGATGTCTTACTGATGCATAGTAATTTATTTAGAGACAGTCTCCAGCAGTGTTGGATGTCTTACTGATGCATAGTAATTTATTTAGAGAGAGTCACCAGCAGTGTTGGATGCCTTACTGATACATAGTAATTTATTTAGAGAGAGAGTCTCCAGCAGTGTTGAGCATCTTATTGATGCATAGTAATTTATTTAGAGAGAGTCTCCAGCAGTGTTGGATGTCGTACTGAAACATAGTAATTTATTTGGAGAGAGTCTCCAGCAGTGTTGGATGTCTTACCGATACAGAGTAATTTATTTAGAGAGTCTCTTCAGCAGTGTTGGATGTCTTAACTGATGCATAGTAATTTATTTAGAGATAGTCACCAGCAGTGTTGGATGCCTTACTGATACATAGTAATTTATTTAGAGAGAGAGTCTCCAGCAGTGTTGAACATCTTATTGATGCATAGTAATTTATTTAGAGAGAGTCTCCAGCAGTGTTGGATGTCATACTGAAACATAATAATTTATTTAGAGACAGTCTCCAGCAGTGTTGGATGTCTTACTGATACATAGTAATTTATTTAGAGAGAGTCTCCAGCAGTGTTGGATGTCTTACTGATACATAGTAATTTATTTAGAGAGAGTGTCCAGCAGTGTTGGATGTCTTACTGATACATAGTAATTATTTAGAGAGAGTCTCCAGCAGTGTTGGATGTCTTACTGATGCATAGTAATTTATTTAGAGAGAGTCTCCAGCAGTGTTGGATGTCTTACTGATACAGAGTAATTTATTTAGAGAGTCTCCAGCAGTGTTGGATGTCTTACTGATGCATAGTAATTTATTTAGAGAGAGTCTCCAGCAGTGTTGGATGTCTTACTGATATATAGTAATTTATTTAGAGAGAGTCTCCAGCAGTGTTGAACGTCTTATTGATGCATACTAATTTATTTAGAGAGAGTCACCAGCAGTGTTGGATGCCTTACTGATATATAGTAATTTATTTAGAGAGAGTCTCCAGCAGTGTTGAACGTCTTATTGATGCATACTAATTTATTTAGAGAGAGTCTTCAGCAGTGTTGGATGTCTTACTGATGCATAGTAATTTATTTAGAGAGAGTCTCCAGCAGTGTTGGATGTCTTACTGATAGACAGTAATTTATTTAGAGAGAGTCTCCAGCAGTGCTGGATTTCTTACTGATACATAATAATTTATTTAGAGAGAGTCTCCAGCAGTGTTGAATGTCTTACTGATACATAGTAATTTATTTAGAGAGAGTTTCCAGCCGTACTGAATGTCTTACTGATGCATAATAATTTATTTAGAGAGTCTCCAGCAGTGTTGGATGTCTTACTGATACATAGTAATTTATTTAGAGAGAGTCTCCAGCAGTGCTGAATGTCTTACTGATACATAATAATTTATTTAGAGAGAGTCTCCAGCAGTGTTGGATGTCTCACTGATACAGAGTAATTTATTTAGAGGGAGTCTCCAGCAGTGTTGGATGTCTTACTGATGCAGAGTAATTTATTTAGAGAGTCTCTTCAGCAGTTTTGGATGTCTTACTGATGCATAGTAATTTATTTAGAGAGAGTTTCCAGCAGTGTTGAATGTCTTACTGATACATAGTAATTTATCAAAGTAAAGGTCTCCAGTGGGTGAATAGTAGAGTATTTTGTAATGCTAGACATTTGTATGGAGTCTACAATAGGTCGTGGACAATGATTAGTTACGAGCATGTCAACTGGTTTGGGAGTTCAAGTCAGTTTATTTTAACTCAAGGCAGTGTTGTGTTTTTTAAGGTTCATTAGTTGAAAATGTAGCTATTTTGCAGTAGCAGGAGGCTAGTTTAGTTTTATACATAGTGTAGATATTTGTAAGAATAGAGGAAGCATATAATAGAAGGAAGGAGGTATGTTGCTGGTAAGGTAATCATTGCTTGATCTGTCAAGTATTGTTTAACCCTATAGAGGGAGCTGAGTTTTGGGGGAGTTTTATTGATGGAGTGAAGTATACAGTGATCAGATTTGAAATAGTCATCTATTATGACTCTGGGTAGTTTATTTTGGCTTATGGTTTTATTTTTGTGTTATTACCTGAGTTAGTATGAAATGCGTTTCTGGTAAGGTGTTGTTTTGAAGCCATATCATATGTTTGTTTTGGTCTTAAGCAGCCAGTTAGAATTTTTTAGTCATATTTCAATTTCAGTGAATGATTTTTGAGTGATTTCCTGTAATTTTGTTATGGGTGGTGCAGAGCAGATCAGGACTGAATCATCACTATATTGTACGAGAGTGGCAATTGTTGTAGAGGTATGATGTTTATTTATTAAAATAATAAATAGAAGTGGACCGATTTATTGACCCTTGAGGAACATCAACTGAGATTGCTGAAAGGTTTTGTTGCCATTTAGTTGCCTGTTGACAATTGCATAAATAACTGTAAAACCAGGATGTGAGACCTAGTGTTGTAAGTTCAGAGAGCAGCTTTTGGTGGAATATTGAGGTCTACATTACGTCTGCAAAAAAAACCCTTTCAGCAAATGGTTCTTAGCCAAACAATGAGTGAATTCTAAGTCCCATGAATGGCCATTTAGTGAATTTTTTTCCTAGGGGGAAAAAAAAACTCTTGGCCATCATCAGGAATTTGCCTTTTTCTCCACTGTAGTGTGATCTGAGTTGATATATTTAGTTGGGGGGATGTGGGGGTAAAGCCCCCACTTTGAAGGGTTTTAAATTAGGTTTTAGGTTGGCCAAGCATTTTTCCCCTAGGAAAAAATATGCTGGAATGGCTGTTTGGGGTAGTTAGATTTCACAGGTTATAGTTCAGTGAACAGTCTTTCAATGAAAAGGGTTTCCACGGAGATAACATAGACCCGAACATTGTGCCAAATGCTTTGGAAAGGTCAAGGAAAAATGAAGAAACAAGATTACCCTCATTTCTGCATTGATTTAATATGTTGGTGAAGTTAAGAAGGGCAGTAGTAGAACTGTGGTTGGGCCAGAAACCATGCAGGGTGTTGGAGAGGAGGCTGTGTTTGGTTATATGTTTGATAAGTTGAGAGTGCATACACTTCTCAAGGATTTTAGACAGGGGTGATAGGATAGCAATAAGTCTGTAGTTTTAAGTACCACCTTTGTGAAGGGTATAACAATGGATTTTTTCCAGATGGATGGGACATCATTTTCAGTCAATGACCGGTTGATGATCATGGAGACAGGAAAGGCTTTTGCTTCTCTACCTATTTTGGGGAGCAGTGGAGATTATTGGCAGCTGAGGTTGTTGCTTTTAATTTGACTAGTAATTTATTTATGCTTGATGTTGGGATGGGCAGAAAACTAAAAGACAATGTGTCGCTTTCGAGAACAGATGGAAGTTGTAGAGGCAAAGTGAGGTGGTCATTGATTAATGATAGAACAGACTGGATAAAATGAGTGTCAAACTGAGTGGCAATGAATTTTTTGTTGTTTCAAGTCAAAGGATGGGGTATAGTGGTAAGGCCAGGGTTGTATTAGTTTATTCAGAGAGGACCAAAAAAGCTTGGGGTTCTTTTGGTGATTTTTTTGGAGATTACTGTAGTATGATTTCTTGTCATACTTAACAAGGATCTTTTGGTGCTGTGGTAGCATTGTCACCTCACAGCAAGACGTTGTCACATTCGATTCTCAGCTAGACCGTCTTCTGTGTGGAGGCATGCATGAATGGGCGTGCTTTCATTGAAGGTTGTGCATCAGGGCTGGTAACTTGCCACGTAAAAATCTATTACCAAACATTAGAGGACCGGAGTTCCGCTGTGGCGACCCCTAACCGGGATAAGCGGAAAGACACAACAACAACTTAACAAGGATCTTGTTACAGTTTTTGAGATATCTACAATTTTGCTAGGCATGTTCTGTTTTATTCTTATACCATGCTTCATCTCTTTGCAGCATGAGCTGTTTGGTCTCTGTCAGCCATGGCTCTGTTTTAGATATTACCCTTCTTGTCCTAACTGGTGCTAAATCATTCAGTATTTTTAGGAAGGTGTAATTGAAGTGAGCAACTGTTTCATCTAGGGGCATTAATTTTAATACATTCCAGCTGTAATAAATGTGTCTTTGTCAAATTTGGTTAAATTGAGTACTTGTTTATGTTGTCTGATTACATAGGTTGGGAGGTGGTCACGTAAGTGTCTGGTAAGCAACCAGAATATTTTCTATTATTATTTTTTTTTTGTCAATATCCACTCTAGTGTAGACTGCCTGTTAATGCTTTTGTTAATTCTGGTGGTGGACCTTACTAGTTGGGTGAAGCCAAATTGGTGAATAGAGTCCTTGGGTTTACTGGTGTTTATGGACTGCCAGTCTATATTTAGGTCACCTAAGATGAGGGTTTCCTGGAGGATGTTGTCAGAGAGGGTATCGTTGGCTGTGGAAATGTTGCCTGTTGGGATGTACACCACTGAGATATATAGTTTTTTTTTTTTTTTTGGTTGACTTTGAGGTATTCAATCAGAAGTTCAGTATTATTCAATTTTGGGATATTTAGATGGGCTGGACTTATTTCTAAGTTGTTTTTATAAATAATAGCAGTACTGCCTAAGATTTCTGTCCATTCTGAGTATGTTAAAACCTGGGAGAATAATTTTGCCAGTTATTTCTTGGTTTACCAGGTTTCAGTGGTGATTAGACTGTCTGGGGAGTAAAAGTCGAGACACGCACATTTATCATGGATGTTGTTACAGATGCATCTGCAGTTAATGGTGAAAAGGATGAGTTTAGTTTCATGGCCTGATGGGAAAACTGTGAAAGTAACAGATTGGCTACGGCGGGTAGCTGCTGTGTGGTTTTGGGGTTAGCGTGAATATCTCCAATATGTTTCAGGATGGATGTAGGGTGAGTAGAGGTATGCAGCCATTTGAATCTGTATCTGACTTTCACTACTGCTGATAAAGTGATATTCTTAAATTTAATATACCTATAAGGGAACAGATCTGAGCATGTATATTGGTACAGAGGAGAGCGATGTGATGTAATGTATGTGACTTTGTGATAGAGTTGGGATATGACAAATATTCCATAGTTATGTCAAGAATCTAAATGGCAATGCTCAGATATGCTCTGAGCTACAACAGAATGGCATTAAATATACTGATCCCAAGGATATTGCCAATATCCTGGCAGATCGATTTAGTGCCAACTTCACCCCCTAAAGGGCCCATCTCAATACCAAAAGATTGCCAAATTCTGGTAATTACAGTCACACAGGTAGAAACAGCACTCTCCAAAGCTAAGAATACAGCATCCATGAGACCAGATGACATCCCAGGCTGTGTACTACATGAACTACAAAATGAACTGGCACCTCACCTAAGTGTCATGTTTAATCATAGCCTCACCTCAGGCTTCATGCCCACTGAGTGGCGCACAGCTACAGTTATCCCACTCCACAAGGGGGGGACCCACCTTGGATCCCGGGAACTACCGCCCCATCAGTCTGATCTACAAAAGCATGGAACGCATTATCATGGAACTTACAAACAGACATTGACAGCCTTCAAACACTGGACCCCACCCAGTTTGGGTTCATGAAGGGCCGATCTTGTCTCCTGAACCTGATTGACTTCTTCAAATCAGTCTCCAGAGCTGTGGATGAGGGTAAGGCGGCCCACACAACCTATCTGTACCTTGCCAAGGCCTTTGACACCATCCCCCACTCTGGAATCATAGGTAAGCTTACTAAGCTGGGCATAAATCCCTACGTCACTTGATGGGTTGCCATCTGACTTACTGACAGACCCCAGACTGTAAAAGTAGCTGACTCCAAACCCAGCTCCAGACAAGGTTCAGTCCTGGGACCGCTCTTGTTTGACATCTAGTTCTCTGAAGTACAGGCCAACACTAAGGGACTCTGGCTAACAAAGTTCACAGATGACTGCAAACTGGGAGCTATTATTGAAACCCCAAATGATGTGGATATTCTACAAAAGGGCCTTACAGAAACAGATGCTTGGTGCCAGAGCCATGGGCTCAAGCTTCATGCCAAGAAATGTATAGTTATCCCCTTTGGGAAAAACCATGTACCCATGAATTACCACATAGGTGGCAGTACACTAAACACCGAAAGTGTGATAAGAGATTTAGAGACACAGGTGGACAGTGGTCTCACCTTCGATAACCACATTACCACAACTGTCTGGAAATCCTTCTATGTGGCACACCTCATCACTAAGGGCTTTTCATCCAGAAAAAATGAGGTCATTGTTCCACTGTACTCATCCTTCATTAGACCCATTATAGAGTACAACGCCCCATTTGGTATGTACCTCACAAGAATCTGCAACAGCTGGAAAGGCCATGGAAATACCTCACTAAAAGAATTACAAGACTAAAGCGGATGCCCTATACTGACTGTCTAAAAAAACTCAAGCTATACTCTGTGGCATATCGTCTACTCAGAGGCAGTCTCTGCTTAACATACAAGGCCATGTCAAATCCTGAGCTGTTGGACATGCTCCACTTAAAGAAATCCCAATCCCTCAGAGCCACACTCTCCATGGATCTAAACCTTATCATCACAATGAACAAAATATGCTGGAGAGATAGGTTCCTGACCCAGAGACTCCCCATACCTTGGAATAGACTGCCCATACATGTCAAGCAGACCACCTCCTTGGTGCTCTTCAAAAGGAACCTTGATTGGATGGGAGATAGGAAATTCATCCCAGGGAGCACATCGGTTGCCCTGCTAGACAGGGGTCCAGGGAAGTAAACACTGCAGGAAGAAATATCCAAAGAATTGTTATTGCAATGCTTGTATAGGCCCTAGGGCCTAGTACCAACCTATGATGTGGGAATATTACGGTAGTTCGTGAACTGCCATTGTGAGATGAGATGGTAAGAGTTTAGAGGGTGGGTAGAAGAAGGTGCAAGTTTGGTAAGATGATGGCTATGTGGTATATTAATGGAAGGCATGTTACCAGAAATGGAGAGAGAGATGTGCTCAAGGCTGAAGAGATGTTTGCAGGATGGCACATAGTTTAGGTAGTGCAGAGAACTTAGGTTGCATGCAGAAAAGCTGTATGGTATGAGTTTGTAGACAGGGGAAGGTGAAGAAGTGAGTAGTGTACAGATGAGGGAACAGACTAAAAATGTGTACTGATGAGAAGGACAGTAGTCCAAAGTAGTAGCTATAAGCTTTTGTGGCAATGGTATGCATTTATGTGCAAGTGTGTGTGTGTGTGTGTGTGTGTGTGTGTTTATGTATGAATGGATATAAATACCAGCTATGTGCACATATATCATAACCATACCAGCTATGTGCAGAAATATCATAAACATCTGTATCTGGGGTTAGTATGAAACAACCCCTTGTCAGACCTCTTCCCTAAAATCTTCGACTGCAGCCTCTGTACCGGATATGTACCAGAATCCTGGAGAAAAGCTGCAGTAGTTTCCTATGCAAAAGAGGTCCCACTGTATGATAAACTCCAGCATTTCATATGAGGAGGAGAAGTTCCGCATCCAAAATTTATATTGCAGGGCAGCTTACTGTCTTGATCTTCCCCTTAAGAATCCTTTACATAACTTTCCTTGAATGTAGTCTTCAGGAAAATGGGAATCTGCCACCTTGTGGAATTAACAGCCTTTAAAAATCCACAGAATCTGTTGTTAGTAATTTGGTTCTGTGGAGACCCTCCTTCTGTTTTGCTGTCTGACACACCCTCTGCACCTAGGCATTATGTTATATGACCCCACATCAATGTGTTTTCCTAGCGTAGCAGCGTATAAGTCATCACTATGTGGCAGTATAGATGATTATGATTGACTCTCTGCTCATAACTGGCTTATTGTTATTCGCTGACATGGAGGCCAAGAACTTTACTTTGAGAGCGAAGCTAAAGAGCTGAATCTTCGAATCAATGCCAAGAACACACAAAGCTGGCCATGATAGAAAACACCATCATAATTCATGGTATTACATGGAACATTACCTGCATGTTCATCTTCAATGTACTACCAGTTATTGGAAGAAAAAATGTAGGACTGCAATGTTTCTTACTGATTTCAAAGCCTTTGAGAAGTGATAAAGTCCTTAACAGTGTCTGACCTCTGTAAAAAAAAAAAAAAAAAAAAAAAAAAACCTTTAAAAACTGTTACATATTTCGTTCTGCCATTTTATGTGTGCCAACGCACAGCATCTATTAGTTTTTAAATGCTGTTTTATCTTCTACCATTTATCTTTGTCAGCTGACAATGTACCTGTTATTCCTTATTGCCAGACGTGAGCTTAGAAGAATTAAGTATCTTTAACAGTTTCATCTCTACCGTTGTCCTCCCTTACCTTGTCTAAGAACATGCTATTCACAGTGATACATTGATTTAAATTCTGGCTCCTGATCAAATTCTCCTGACTGATTTCATGTGGTTTTAGAACAGTAACCAGCCAATTTTATTACGTTTCATAAAATCTGTTTCTAGCACCCTTCACTCACAGAAATTAGCTATATAGGGATAGTATTAAAGCAGTAAAATTAATGCATGTATAAATGAACCTGCAAAATGTCATATTACAAATGCTGACATATGCTTTACGACATTAGTCAGATGACAAAAGGGCGACTGAATTAAGTTATGGAATAGGATCAGTTGACTTCAGTTTGCATTTTAAGTGCCTCAAATATATCTTTTTAGGCCTTTTGAGTAGGTTGATGGACACAGGAAATGACTCGGAATGGGACCTTAGTAGGTGATGATTTTCATATGTAAACATATTAATTAGTGTAACTATGTGGTAAGCGTATCTTTCCAGCTTAGCATTATTTTGATGACATCAGTAACAGGCTTAAGGGGTAAAAGAATTAGAATGGGAATGAGGCTTCACTAGATGTCAAGGCTGCAATGAAAGTGGTTTATTTTGATAATCCTTTTTTACACTGCTGATGTGAAACTATCATTAAATTAAATTGCAAGATGTTGCATTATATTTGCCTGATGGCAGGAAGTAATAAACTACAATAAGGCTGTCTGGCTTGATCTTTAATGACATTTAGCATTCTGCGTTCCCTTCTAATCTTTTCTATAACTGCCTCATGCCCTGTTAAATGCCCTTGTAGACTCCCACTGCACCACCTATTCTGACTACCCATTCTGTGGCTCCAGAACTTGCCCCATAAGGAAGTGCTTTCACAATTCCAGTTTGGTTAACTCCTAAGGTTTGTTCCCTGTGCCATCCTATTTGTTCCCTGTGCCATCCTATGCTTTTACTGTTTACACATGATATTGCACCATCCCATTTGGCCATCACTGAAACAGCTGACATTCACTTATTCTTTCCATATTGTTTGTTTTTCAGCAAATGAACTGCTAAGCAACTTTCCCTTGCATTTATTCCTGCAGGTACCTTTTTCTGTTATTGCATGGCCTCTAGAAATGTAGACAGGGTTCTGGGTGTAGTATGACTGGGGTCTGGAATATGCAGAGTTTTACCTTTTCAGCACTGGAATTTACCCCCACATACCACTCAACCAGTTATTTTCCCAATGGGAGTGGTCTGTTATTATCCAGTGGGTGTACTTTGTTTATAGCTGCAGTTAACATACTAAAGGTTTAACACACATTTGTGTTAAATTTGCTAGCGCAAACATGGTGGAGTTGTAATACTTCTCAAATAGTGGTTCTTAAATTATTAATGTTCCATAATTATAGAAAAATAGCCTGTATCATGTGTGGTCCCTTGAGACACACACTTATAAGGAAGGTAATCAAAAACCAAGTCTGGTTTGGTTGATGTTTGTCCAACGTTTGACCTGCTGCATCTTTTGAAAAGTAACTCGCATATCTGGTAAAGACACAGCAGGCTTTCTATGATTGCTTTATCTTAAACTATTGCACAAGGAAAGGGTGATAACAAAATATCTTTGTAGTGATTTAAAAAACAAGCTGCAGAACATCATCACTAAGACTGCTTTTTATTAATATTATACTTTTACACAACTATAATTGCAGAAACTTTATGAGTAGCTGTCTGTATTTTCAGTAATCTTCAAATTAAACTATTAAGGCTTTGTCGTTCTCTTCACCTAGTGTCTTTCCATACATTCTGCAGTTCCATTAGTAGAGGTCGGCATCCCACAGCAGCACTTGGTTTTGAACAGCTGAGATAAAGCCAATAATGAAAACTATACAAAACAAAATGTTATCTTTTTAGGCGCAAAATATGCATCATCTGGAGATGTGAACTGCATGTTCTGTGAAAACAAAGGCATTTATACTGCTGGAAGTGAAAAATAATTTCCTGTTCTGTTTAATAGATTATTTCCTTTTAACGTCTCAGACAAAGATCATTGTTGTGTATAATGAAGAAGGCTGGCTACCCTGGTGAGGTGGTCTAGCTAATTAGGACATTAAAGGGCATTAATGGTCCTACATCTGACAAGAAGATCGTATCTCTTAACACAGTCTTTTCTGCGTGATACTTAATTATATTTAGGTGTGGAAGGAAGACTGACATAGGAGTGACACACATCCTGAGGCTTCAGTTGTTTTCTCATCCTGTTAAGTGAAATAATGAGCCCATGGAGAAGGATTGTCCTTATCCATTTTATTCACCTAGTTTCAAGCTCCAGATTAACAGGTATAAATCATGCTTTTACTCTTAAAGGTGCTACTAAACACGATGGATGTGTTAGTACCTCTCAAATAGTGTTTCATATATAATTACGAACGTTAAACAGGTACATTAAATTTGTGCAGGATCACTGCTAAAATGCTGTAAGAACTAATGCTTCTGCCTAGATTCAAACCCTGCCTGGAGGGAAGTACCAGTGGTAAATGTGAGCATCACTGAAGTACTGTGATTCTGAGAAAAAATGTCCCAGTGAGTTTCAGCTTAGTTGAATCAACTCAAGTTTTATGAAAAGATCACCCATGGATGCGCAGTAACAAACTCTGCTCAAGTCCCACTCAAACACTGGTACATCACTGCCCACTGGGGCCCAGACATGCCATTTATATTAATATTCATTGTGCCACGACAGGGAAATAATGCATATTTATTACCTTTTCCCATTACCTTTCATCTTCAGTGTTAGCACATTAAGTATTGAGAAAAAATGTTAAGAATGTACAATTAATAAGAAAATCAATAATAAAACAAAAAAAAGTTTTGAATGCACTGAACTGAGATGCACAGACAACAAAAACAGACACTTGTTCTACTGGGCATATCACGTTATCGAAAGATGAAAATAGCAAACGCTATTTCATCTGCCCCAAAACATCTAAACATGAAAATATCGAATATTCAGAACAGTGAATTTTTTCCCATGGAAAACATTTGCTGCTCAGAAACACATACAACACAAGCACATCAAATAAACAGCAACCACACACATATACTTAAAATCCTACATCTAACGCTACACTAAACTAAACATACACTACTATCTACCCACTTACCTTAACCCAAACCCTAATCCTAAGGTCCGTCACTATCGCACACACGCCTAACCCATGCCCTAACCCTAACTCACTTAACCTGCCCCTAACGTACAAACAATCGCACACTTACCTGAACCCAACCCATAACTTTCCACCACACTGCTAAGAATAGCGAAGCCTCAGAAGTGGCCAACCAAATTCTTTCCTGAGGAAAGAATTTGCTGTTCTGCAGCTTCGCTATTCTTAGCGTTTGCTAAATAGTGTTCGATATCAGAACATTCAAAGTTTTAATACTTCGATGTTCTGATATAGATCCAGTCAGGAACACTGCAAATATGAACTGGCAACCACCCTGAGATAAATGACTTACTATAAAAGTTTAGTTTCAATTGGAGAGGATCTGAGGATGGTCTTGATGTCCAGCAACCAAGACAGAATTATAGAGAGTATCTCTTGTCAACAGCAACCTGCCAGCATCAACTCACATAGTAGGCAAATGGTCACTGAACTGTCGGACACAAAATGTGGCACTCCCTTCCCCAAACATTGCTCTTCTTGGACTAAAACCCGTGGATACCACAGAAGCTGCTGCAAACCAAAAGATGACCCAAAGGTCATATACCTTTTAAGCAGCCTCAGACATATTATCAGTGTCATTTCCAGGAAATTAAGATCTACTTTAACAAAATTATGTGAATGAAAAACATGAACAAGCAGGAGGGCAGCCACCTCAAGTGTGGCATGTTTTATTTTACTTAGACCAATGTACTTATGGGGTGAGCTCACATAAGGGGTGTAAAGCAGGGATAAGGAAAAAAGTGATCTTATGGTTTAACTCTGCATTACTGACACATACCTCTTAGAGCAAGAGATCTGGATAAAGGCCACAAGTAATGGGATACAAAGGCCTCAAAATAGGGACACCTTTTTTAAATATTGCTTTTACAAATTTAGAAAGTTGAGAGAATAACAGATTTTGCATTACCATTAATTTTCTGAAGGATATGAAGTCTGAAAATGAAATGTGTGTCATTATTTTCTAACTTCAGTCATCATGATTTGTCAGCGATTTGCCAGAAAATTACAATTTTGACAAATGGACCAAAAATATGAGTCAAAAATCAGAACATTCCATACAATTCTGAACATTTGAGAGCTATGCTTCCTTACCCAAGAGCTCAGAGTCTTACCATAGTGCTGGAGAGGAGATGGGCACATCTGTAGAGTGCAGGGTTTAGGAGAAAATGTCACAATTATTCAGCTTCACATCCCTATATTTTTCTTTCACTTTGTTACTATGGTTCTTTGTTTCATGCTGTTAATTCACAATTATGCAATTTCACCTAAATGGAATATGCACAATAAAATGAGCAACTCAAGTGTTGTAATCCGAGCCTAGATAATTCTATTGCATTACATACTTCATACACTTAATTTTAATATTATATATAATGTTAATTTAGCCCTTCAAGAAAATTGCTGAAGGCTTCACAATGCATGAGTGTGTAAATCTGCACATAAAGTTCATCGCTATGAACCCAAATCTAGCTGGATAGCATAATTAGAGTACTCAAACGCATCAGGGAGCGAGCGCAACTGCTGGCATATCCGCGCAACTGCTGGCATATCCGCATTTGGTTTGGGACTTCTGTTATCTGCTACAAAGTGATGTGATGCCTCTTCTGAAGTATGAATGATGTGATGCCTCTTCTGAAGTATGAAGGTTTATTTTTTACGCAGCATGTACATGTCAGTTTAATCTTAATACTAGATGTTTGTGCCATCTAGGTATGGGCATACTGAGTCTGCACAGATTATTAGTTCTGGCTCCTGTCACTTATCCTGTCCCCAACATCTTCAGTTTAGTATTTCATTTGTTTTCCTGACCATGTTGTAGATTAAATCTCCACATTTGTGAATTTTTAATATGTGCAGTGTTTTAGTCGTTGTGGACATTTAGCTGTCATCACAGCTGTCTATTATGATTTGCCAGCTTTAAGTATCTTCACATCAAATAAGGAAATCATGAACCCAATTATATGTGTTGCACTTAATTGCAGTTATGTTTGACTATTCTAGTTTGGTGTCAAATATAAATTGTTAGACATGACTGCAGCAGTTACCCTAAATCACCAATAAGGGGTGTAACATGCGGTTTAAATGTTGGTCTAACATTCTCGTTCTCCGTTTTATATATTTTTTTACTTAAATAGCATATTAGACTCGGACATATTTCACCTGCACTCGCATTGCCAGCACCGACAATGCTCAGAAACCTATCTCCTCTAATTTTCCTATAGTGCATTAAGACTGAAGAAATGCTGCAATGCTGTTTCATATTGTTTCCATTATTACAATTGGAAATCACTTTCTTGAAATCCTGGTTCTTTTTACTTTATTTTTAATCAGCAGCATTTCTTATAATCAAAATCTTTCAGCTTTATATTATTATTTGGAAATAATTTTCTAACTACAGGGAATTTTGTTGAGTAAGTGATATAGTTGCCCCCTAAACTTTATTTAGGTCTGTAACAGCTTCATTTTTCAAGAAGCTAAGATTTCTTATCTATTGTGTTGCATTGTTGTTTAGCAGTGATTTTGATTTTGAGGAAATAGAATTGCTGTTCTTACACTGTTTTTATCTATTCATAAAGCCATCATTTGATTATATGACATGCATATTATTTAAAGATACCAAGCAGATGGACAGCTCAGCATGTATATTAGTAGGTTCTCTATTCCTCTTCATTGAAAGATTTGTAAAAGTTAATTGTGTAAACAATTAATATTCTTTATATATTTATAGAACAAGCAGAATGTTCTAGTCAGTTGGTTTATTGCTATAAACATTTCCTGTTGATTAACATTGCCCAACTGTTATAACTTTATGTCTAGGCTAACCTAGTTATTATAATGATTTGTTATAATCGGGCTTCAACTATCTTAGTCTAATTTTGAGCGAATTAGAGAGAAAATGGTCAAAGAAGAAGAATATAGTGAGGAGGAGAGGAAAATAAAAGTACATTCACCGACCTTTGATATCTTTTAATTGGTATCAGAATCTAAGATCAGAAGTACAAGTTGTGAATATCAGAATATTATTTGCTGATATGATGTGTTAATGGAATGTTATTTGTTTGCATTTTTATTAAGTACATGATATGTTTATCTTTCTGTGTAAGACAAGGTGGAGAGGGAAAAAGGAAAGGAAGAGCAGATACCTCACTTACTATGTTATCATAACCAAGAATATTATAATACTATTCCCCGTCATTGTACCTCAAGCTGTATTTATAATCCTTCCTCTCTTATTTAACGTAATGTGTCTATGTACCTTATAATCTGGTATGTCTCCATAGTAGCACATTATCCATCAACCACAATAGTCGAATATAATTTTTATCAGGTTATTTATACCTGACTATTGACAGTAAAAATACATTCAGTATGCAAGTACTTTGGGCCGAGCGAGATGACAGATTGACTTGATCTTTTTCTGTTTTATGATCAGTATATTTAAATGAAAGGAAGGGAAGAAAAAGAAAAGATAAAAATAAAAGAAGGCAAATTGGGAAATATAGTTTGCACGGTACCTGGAAGAGGAAAGAATATATATTCAATTCTATGAAAAGGGCTGTAGCATTCATAGGTTGATACGAGGCTATCTGCCCTAGGGCATTTATAAGCCTAGCCAGAGTGTGTTTGGCTTTTGTCACCCTTTTAGATTAGTTGACTGTGCCTCTGTATAGTAGGTCACAGAAGGTAGCCCTTTTAAGGTTGGTTTACTGTACCTCTGTCAAGCAGGGACACAGATGAGATCCCAGGGGTAAACTTACGATCTCCCATCCACTCATCAAGATTTCTCTTGAAGAGGGTCAATGAGGGGCTCTGCCTAACATAGATTGGAATTTTGTTCCAGAGTGAGTGAAGCCTCTGGAATATGAATCTGTCCCTCCAGTGTGTCCTATTTATTTCTGTGCTGAGGTTCAAGTCCCTGGAGCATGTAGCTCTAAGGGATTTGGATTTCCTGAGGTGAAGCATGTCCATTAATTCTGGGTTGGACATGGCTTTATATGTCAGACACAGATCGCCTCTGAGTAGGCGATACGCAACTGAGTACAGCTGGAGTTTCTTTAGCCGAGCTGCATAGGGCATCTGTTTGAGCCCCTTGATCCTCTTGGTAGGTACTTTTGGGGTCTTTCCAGTTGCTGCAGGTGTCGGGTAAGGTACATCCCAAATGGGGCATTGTATTCAATTATGGGCCTGATAAGTGATGAGTAGGGGGGCACAATGACCTCTCTTGATCTAGATGTGAATCCTTTCATGATAAGGTGGGCTATATAGAAGGTCTTTCTAACCACTTTGGCAATGTGATTGTCAAAGGAGAGATTGCTATCTACTTGGGTCCCCAAGTCCCTAATTACTTCTTCCATACTTAATGGATTACCACCTATGTGGTAATTTGTGGGCACTTTGTTTTTCCCAAAGGGGATGACTATGCACTTTTTGGCATTTAGCTTTAGGCCATGGCTCTGGCAACAGTTATCCGTCTCTGTGAGACCCTTTTGGAGGATGCTTGTGTCAGCCGGATAGTCGATTATGGTACCCAGTTTGCAGTCATCTGCGAACTTGGTCAGCCATAGTCCACCCGTGTTAGCCTGTACCTCTGAGAAATATATACCAAACAAGAGAGGTCCCAGGACTGAGCCTTGTGGGACACCACTTATGACTGGTTTAGAGTCTGACATGGCACCTGCTATTCTGACCATGTGGGTTCTATCCCGGAGCCAGTTTGCAACCCATCTTGTGACATAGGGGTTGATATTTAAGCTGATGAGCTTATTTATGATGCCCGAGTAGAGTATTGTGTCGAAGGCTTTTGCGAGGTCCAGGTAGGCTGTGTTGTCAACCTTCCCTTCATCTATGGCTTTGGTAACTGTTTCAAAGAAGTCGACCAGGTTCAAGAGCAAGATCTGCCCTTAACAAAGCCGAATTGGGTAGGATCCAATGTCTGGAGGTTCCCAATGTCTTTGTTTATGATTTCCATGATGATACGCTCCATAGCTTTGCAGACCAGGCTAGTCAGGCTTATAGGGCGATAGTTTCCGGGGTCTGTTGTGGCACCACCTTTGTGGAGTGGGACCACTGTTGCTGTATGCCATTCCTTGGGTACATGTCCTGTAGTAAGGCTGAGATTGAACAGTAACTTTATATGAGGGTTTAGTTCTTCTTGGAGCTTGTGTAAGACACAGCCCGGGACACCGTCTGGTCCCATTGATGCTTTGTTTTTTACTTTGTAGAGGGCAGCTCTCACCTGTTCATCTATGATCTCACGAAGGCTACACTCTGTTGGGATAGACATTTGCTCTTTTGGGGGGGAAGGGGGGGAGTTTGCACTGAACCTTTCTGCCATTATGTTGGCAATGTCTGTGGGTTCAGTGTATTTTTTGTCATTTTGCACTAAGAGCATATCTGAGAGTTGCCTCCCAGGTTTCTGACATAACTAAAGAAGGCCTTGTGATTAGTGTCTTGTGCCATTTTTCTTTCGAAGCTGGCCTTAGATGATTTTATGAGGGATCGTAGTTTCTTGCTAGTACTGATCAGAGACACCTTCCCTTTTTGGGATTTTGCTCTATCATGTAGTAGCTTTCTCAATGTGTTGTATAGCTTATTTATGGCCGGGGTCCACCAGACAGATCTCCTGCCTTTGGAGGAGTGAGTCTTGGTTTTATTTGGGATAGCATGCTCCATGCATTCCTGTAGGTGTCCATAGAATGCTTTTGTAAAGGATTCTGCATTTTGGGCCATATTTTCCACTGGCCTGGGGGCTTTGAAGGATTCCACCTCAGTTTTGAGAAGTGTGAAGTTTGCTTTTGAGAAGTTCTTCACCGTGGTTTCCTTGGCTAGGGGTGGGAACAAAATATGGATATCCAGTGAGATTAGTTTATGGTCTGATCTTATCAATGAGGGGTATACCTCTGGTGTGGAACATAGAGACCCCATGTTGGTGATGACCAGATCCAATATGTTTTCCCCTCTTGTCGGAGTGGTGACCAGTTGTTCCATAGCATTTGAGTTTATAAATTCTAAGAACCATTGGGCGAGGTTGTTTGGGCTTGAGTAGTTTTCCCAATCAATGTTTGGGTAGTTGAAGTCACCCAATATAATGGTGTTTGGAGAGACCTTCATATTCTCCAGTGTTCTCAGGAAAGCCGAGTGAGGTTCCTGTGTTTGGGAGAGTGGTCTATAGCAGGCTACAAACTGAAAGGCAGTTTTGCCCACTGTTAGTTGCACATGTATGGTCTCTGATGCTTCGTGCAGTGCCACTAACCTGGAGGTGTGGGTATCTTTAATAAATATGGATACTCCTCCTCCTTTTGTGGTTCGGTCCGAGTTTTGGGGCCGGAAAGCATGGTATGAAGTATAACCTGGCGTTGAGCAGCATTAACCTTAGTTTTTTTTTCTTTGTGTTGTCTATGGAGGTGGGATTGTCTTTTGAGCCTTGCCTAAAAAAGGCACTATGAGGGAGGCAAGAGCCTTTGCCAGTTTTCGAAAATCCAGGGGTGACAGGTGCAAGCCGTCCCTAGCAAAGCAATGTGGCTTGTCGAGCACGTCATCCCAGGCTGACAGACACTGGATCCCCTTTGAATGACACCAATACTTTAGCCAATTGTTAAAATTGACCATTTTGTCTTTATACTGTGGCATCATTCTTGGTGAGGGTAAGATGCTACTCAAGGTCAGAGTCATACTGGCCTGGGCTACATGATCAAAGAGCTCTTCTATGTCTTTTTTCATGTAGTCCAGGGAGGTACGTCTCAGGTCATTCACACCAGCATGGACAATGACGGAGTCTTATTTGTACTTGCTTTGGAGTGACCTGAGTGCTTGTATTATATGGTGGATCCTGGCACCCAACAGGCAGCTTACAGTGACCTTCTCCTTGTTCAGCCTGGTGAGTGGGACGTCAGTGTGTCTGACAATAGAGTCACCTATTACAAGTGTATTAGGTGTGTTGTTTAGCCTTAAGGGCTGTGACTGTGTGGCACACTGACTTTTTGAGCTATGTGGGTATTGTTTCATGGTAGGGGTTGCTTGGATGTCTGCTTTGGAGGTCTCTGTTGCTAAGGCAGATTTTTATTTAGAGCCTCCGGGTATGTTTTTGTGTGTTTGTGTTTGGTTTGTTGATGCGATAGGTCTATGTGAGACTGGATTTGTGGTGTGTGTGGTTACCTTCTCCTCCTGATAGGCTGTGCCAGTACTGGGTTGAGAGAGCTTAGCCTCCAGTTTGGCTATATAGTTGCATCTCTCACATATATTTGAGCTTGTTGGGAGGAGGAGAGGGTGGTCTGTATACATAAGGCAGTTGTAACATTGCCTCAAAATTCCCAGATTCACCAGCTGGACTGGAGAGTAAATCCGAAACTGACCTTTGGACATGCCTGAATAATATAGGGAACTAATTGACTGATTAGAAAGAACCAATAGGGAGCAAGTGCTTAAAAGGAGTATAAGAGGATGTAGTGCTTAAGTGTATTCGTGTTTACCTATGAGATCACTTGTATGATCAAGTGCAGGGCTTTAGAATGAAAATCAAGTGCTTATTTTGAGATTTAGAGCAGTTCTAAGGGAAAAAGTGAAGAGCAGACTTTGTGGAGCCGGGAATAGTTTAAACCTGTTTTGCAATCTATTATAAATTATAAGCAAGTTAAACTACCTACTCTGACTATATACTTACATAGTTTTAGGATGTGTATGTCAGTGTTTTATGGATTTACTGACTACAGTATAGATTTATTATATCTCTTTATTACATATATTGTTCATTTATGGTACCTTTTTTTTCTTGATGGTCACTGAAAGTGGAATTTTAATTCATGTTAATAGATAATGTTTATTATTATATCTTCAAGGGTAGTTCTTTTTAGGTTGTATTAAATCAGCTTTATTTAGATTATAATTTTTATCTCAGACAGATGCTGATTAGATGTTGCTACTGCATAGGGTATAATTTGAGTGATCAAATGTCACTCAAATTGGGAGTATTAAACTCAAGATGGGTTAGGGGTGGTTATGATATTGATATTTGTTATAAAAGTTTACTATTAGTTTTCTTGGCATTCTTCACGTGGAAAAAGAAACAACTTGTACTCTTTTCAACTCTACTGCTTTGCCTTAAAATTAAAGTATCTTAGTATTCCTTTAATTTTCAATAATAAGGTATTGTTTTGGTCTAAATATTTCCTTTTCATAAATACTGAATGACTTCATTAAAGAGTATTTCAATTAATATTAATGGATTAAATAATCCAAGTTAAGAGGGGAAGTTTTTTTAAATACCTTAAATTAAACAAAGCCCAGTTAATATTTCTAAAAGAAATTTGTCTGAGAACAGAGGATATAATCAGATTAGGTACCAAATCATATTCAGTGTTAGTAAGTTCAGAAAACTTTCAGAAGAAGAGAGGAGTGGTTAATTTTTGGAACAATACTTTACCATGTCCAAAGATTATCAATATTTATAAGAATAATAAAGGGATGTTTTGTCTTGTCTATGTTAAATGTAATAACAAAATTTATACCTAACTAAACCTATACTGGATTCCAAGAATAGGTATCAATACAGTAAAACAACATCTTGACCATATTGTGCAACTTTCTAAGAGATTTATAATAGTAGGCAATTTTAATTGCATTTTAGACAACAAAGAATCAGCTTCTTATAATTAAAGAATAATTGCAGTTTCTGCCAAATTGTTGAAAGATTTCTTAGAAACATATCTTTTGAAAGATCTACATACCTTTGCAGATTCTGATTCTTTAGCCTACACTTTTTTCACAGGCATAATACTAATTCAAAGATAGTTTTATTTTCTAATGACTTATTCTTTAATTAGTACTAAGGTGATTGCTTGCACTTTATCGGACCACAATTCAATAGTTTTTGAATTTTTAGTTAATTCAAACTACACTATTCAAATAAGAAGAATACCTGCATATACCACAATGTTGAAAAAGTTTAAAGAATTCATAACATTGGAAACTTAGAATTTTATAGACCTAAATAACATCAATGATACCGCTGAAATTTTTGTATGGGACGCCTTAAAAGTGTATCTTTATGGGCAAATTATTAATTGGTATCACAAAAAAAGGAAAAGTTGGGGCAAAGAAATATTAGATATACAATATAAATTAGATAACCCGAAACTTAATCAAGAGGGAGATGTTAATAAAAATGACAAGAAAAGAGAAATAAATTCTTTGAATTCTAAATATATGGAGATACTGAATCATAAAGCCATGATTATTTTACAGAAATTTAAATTTTTTAAATTCTCCATTAATCCCAGATCTTTAAATTTACTAACTAATAAAACTAAAAGACTAAATAAATGTAATCATATAAATGAAATATTTTCCCCTAAAAAGAAAGGGGGTTCAAGATATACAAAATATTCTAATCAAATTTAGAGAATTTTTTATTAATATAAATCAACAGCCTAAGATAATAGATTCTAATCAAGATATCAAAATCTTTATTAATAGCTACACTAAAAAATGACTCTCAAATGAGCAAGCTACTTTTATAGATAGAGCTAAAAAAAGGCTCTCAAAGCTACTTCTATAGATGGACCTATCTCCTTTAAAGATATTCATACTCCAATCACTAACCTAAAACTCAATAAGTCACCTTGAAATGATGGCATCATACCAGAAATGTATAAGATATTGCCAACTAATGCTTTAAAACTACTTCATAAAGTGTATAACATTTCCCAAAATAATTTAGTACCTCCTTTATGGAAGTATACTTTTATCTCTGCTATTCTTAAATCTAATAAAGACCCCATTAATTGTTCATCCTATAGACCTATCTCTTTACTAAGCATTGATTATAAAATGTTTCTCAATATTTGCAGATAGACTAAACATTTTCTACGTATACTAGTTGAAGAATCAAACTGGATTTATAGTTAACACAAAATCTTATGATAACATCAAAAGAACATTATCTTTAATTGAATCAGTTAAATATTTAAATAATCTAACATTAATCATTTTAGACATCAATTGTGCTTTTGACTCAATAAATTGGGATTATTTATCTTACTGGAGGAATTAAACTTTTCTAATAGTTTTATAAATGTAATTACTCAATTATATCAAGGTAGTCAAGCATATATTAAAACAGGCACAAACATCTCCCAAAATATCCCAATTATTAAAGGAACCAAGCAAGAATTCTCCTCATCTCTTTTATTGTTCACACTAACTATGGAACCTTGGGCTAATTTGATAAGAGATGATGAAAACATTGAAGGATATAAGTTAAGTCCCAATATATCTTCCAAAATACAAATG
This sequence comes from Protopterus annectens, assembly GCF_019279795.1. NCBI lineage: Eukaryota > Metazoa > Chordata > Ceratodontiformes > Protopteridae > Protopterus > Protopterus annectens. The sequence goes on from NC_056746.1 coordinate 1,337,664,126, forward strand.
TTTGCAGGTGACATATTCATTACTCTTGGTTGTAATAATGCATCCATTCATGCTCTATTTAAAGATGTTGAGTATTTTCAAAAAAATCAGGTCTAACGTTTAATAACAATAAAACACAAATCTTAACAATTGGCACTAAAAGATTTGAATTACAGGGTGTTTACAAAAATATCTTGCACAATCTGATTAACTACTTTATTTGGGTATTGTAATTACTAAAAACATAAATGATTTCATTAAAATAAACTACAATAAAAGTTTATTGGCAATAGAAAATTTCATTAGAAATGGAATAGAATCCAATTTTCTATGGATTAAAAACATTTAATTATAAAGATACTATTACCCAAAATTCTTTATTCAATCAATCTTTTTACCCCCTCCTAATCCAATAAAGAAATGTAACTCTTTGATACCTAAATGTTTGTGGTTCTCGGTTAAACCTAGAATAGCCATATTTTATCCCATGAAAAACTGGGAACATGGAGGTATAACTATGACTAATTTGGAAATCTACTCAGTTTCTTCAATGGCCAAAACCATTTCCCTTCTTATAGATTAGATGCCAAATATACAGCTAATTGGAAAAACATTCTAGAAATAGTGAGTAATATTATAAACAATAGCAAATCTCAGAAATTAGCATTACTAAATAACACTTTTATTTAGGTTTTAAAAGAATACTTATCTTATTCCCCCAAAACTTTAGATCCAACTATATAACTCTTCTTTTAAGGTCTTTTAGAAATTCAATTTATAAATTCAATATTTATAAGGACTGGCTATATCTCCTATTTCCTATAGCCTTTATGCAAGGTGCTATTTTCCCTTCTGATTATGTTTTCCTTTCAACAGAAAAACTTAATATTTTGGTCTGAAATAATGTCTAATAATTTGAAATCCATTAATTTACTAAAAACTGAATATGAATATGATGCATTTTCTTGGCTGGATTTACATAAAAGTAGGAAATATGTTCTAAATAACATTGACTCTGTCTTCAACAACTAAAAATTCAATGCCTAAATTAATTCAATATATTATGTTATCTTTACAAGATATATCTCCGACAAAAAATATTTTATCTGATTTATACAAGGCAATTAAACTTGACCTGGATAATTCTCCAAACAGTTATTGGAATTATTTTTTCTTTAATAATCATCCCCCTACAGATAAAGACAAATTAAATATATTACAATCATCCAGTGTAACCACTTCATCACTAAAATTGAAAATATTCACATGGAGATATTTACATAGAGAAAATATCATCCCATTTTCTCTAAGTAAATTTAATAAGAAAATATAAGTTGTTGGAGGTGTAATAAAGAAGTTAATGCAGATTGGGCACGTGGTTTTTGATTGTGCAGAATTAAATACATTTTGGAAAGATGTTAATTCCTTCTTACACGCTATTTTTACTGACAATTTTTCCCTCTCTAAATCACTTGTATTGTTTAACACTCCTATTCCAAATTGTATTAGATAAGCTAATCAGCCTCTGAACTGGTCAATATTATCTGTTGCCAGAAAAAAACATCACAAGAAACTGAAAGGCTAATAATTCACCCTCAATACTTGAATCCAAAAATGTACTTCTTGAAGTCTGCAATTTAGAAATGTTGATCAATAAAGCAAGCTCTTCTAGGAATACTACTGTTTATGATATGTGGAAGAAGATATATGATTTATCAGACAAGTAATTTAATATTATTGTAATTATTATATTCAAATGTATTACTACTTTATTAACTTGTACTTGTGGAGAATGTCATTGTATATAGTTTAGATGTGTTTTCTTCTTTCATTGTTGTTTCTGTTATTTATATTGAAAACTGTACATAACTCAAGACCATGATTATTTTATCTATTTCAATTTTAATAAAGCTGTTTAAAAAAAAAGTTCACAGCTATGCTGATAGACTGCTCCAACTGTTAAAATGTGGAACTCAAGTTCTAAAGCTAACTGTATAGAAGCAAATAAGTAAATAAAGTAAAATGCCTACACACTGGAGTTTGTCCTGTATATTGTGCATTGTGTACTTAGTTTATATTTTAACATTTTCCAAGATATATAAAATATTAATAATTATGTATTATGCATTGTACATTAAGTTTATATATTGACATTGTATATAGTAACCATTATTTTTTAGATGTTATGATTTTAATTGTTTAAACTATATTTAATGAAACTTATTTTATATTAATATTATAGAACATGTATAATCTTTAGCTTCTTTCTTTAAAAAATGTTGGTTTTGATCAGGGAAACTGAAACTACTTGTGTGTGAAGAGTATACTGAAGTTTTTGGGGTGTTTACAAAGTGTTTTAGCCTTGATATAAAGGTATGTACCAGCTGTAATTTCCTCAGTACAAAGTCAAGTTGACAGAAGTTTGCAAAATTCGCATTTAATTGTGTAATAAATGCAGGATGTACTCACCAAATTATCATATTTTACATTTACCAGTGAAGTGGGGTATGGCCATACCCTCAGTGCCATAAATCAGGTAGGGAACACCCACACCTGCACAGTCTCACCCCTGGGGTGATCTTTCCTCACTACAGCTGCATTTATTTACCTGCAAACAGTGTGTAAAACACCTGGAAAACTTTTAAAGATTCACTTTTGATGCGTCTTAGATCATATTAGGAACTGGCTTGGGAGAAAATGACTTTATTGTACTTACAGAAAGTTTAGAAAACTGTGTTAAAATAGGTGGGTATCAATTCCTACACTATTCTCCGTTTAACTTCCAGTCCATCTATATATCCCTAAAGCTGCACTGTTCTCTCTTTTACTTTTTTTTTTTTTGTGGTAACTGGGTGGATGGGGGGAAACAAGAATCCAGAGTCTTTATTTATTGCTTTTAAAAACAGCTGTCAGATTTATTTGAGTAAATAAATGCCTAAACATTTTCTTTTTACAACAGAAGGCATAGAGCCATCTAAACTTGATTCCACTGAATTACTGAAGGAACATTTCTAAAGACACGTCATAATGAACATCATTGCCTCCCAGTCCAAAATTACCTGAATGCATCAGCATGAGTGGCATAAAGTAGATCATCTGGTCTGAACTTGTAGCACCGACCAACACTTCCTACTTCACCTTCACAGCTAAATATCTCCAGTCGTGTGTCTTGAGCATCAAAGTTACTGGTGAGCCTCCTTAAAACCAGGAAAAAAGAACCACAAACTGTAGCCCATCTCAGGTGACACTTCAAAGTAAGCAAGTACTTATAAGTTTATTAGAAATCAATACTTTTTTTTTAAAGAATGAAAAAAATATTAAATGACTGCTTTCACCATAAGTAGAGCTTCATCAAGCAGGTATTTATGTGCTTTTTAACATATAAATCGCTGCAAATTCACTTGATCTGATGGTAAAAATTTTAAACTACAGGCTGTTTGGCTGAGCTAAAGTAGGATAGCTCTCATCTTTCATCCCTGTCCTGCATATCCACTCCTATTGGTAGCTTATATAAATGTGCCAGTGGGAGGTCTTGTTTGCTTATCAGTTAGAGGGGTAAGCACTAGAGCAGCCTGCCTGCCACAAGAGGAGTGTCTCCAGCTCTAAAAAGTTACCTTATTATCCATTTTGGGCTAATTCCTATCCCTTTCAAGTTTCTGAGTTAAAAACCTATGTTTGCATGGGTTTGCACTTGTTTTAGCCCCGTGGACCCTGTTTGGGTGTCCTGCAGACTACCACAGTGTCAGAAACAAGAAGAAACCTTTTACTGATTTAAGTACTTTTTTGGCTTTCTCTTGGCTGTTTTTGCTTAATCACACTTTAAAAAGTTGTTTTACTGCTGTTTATTGCTGCATTCTAGTTTAAAATCATTTTTACTGTCTGTGCACTTGTTTTTGCTTACATTAGTACATTTTAAACTGCATTTGATTCTGTAGGTGTCCTATTCAAGTGTGACTGCCTTTTCTGTGTATTGCTACTGTTTAAACTGCTGTTTACTGCTTAAACTAAAAAAAAAAAAAACCCCAAAAAACAAAAAAAATATTCTCTGTACTGCTGTTTTCCAATGCTTTCCTATACTAGAATAGTCTGGATCCCAGATCTGCTGGTTTCAGGACTTTAGAGTATTTTCTGAGTGTCCAGACCGTCATTGTTCCAGTGGGAAGTCTTTCTGCTTATCAGTGAGAGGGGTAAACACTAGAGCAGCCTATCTGCCATAAGAGGAGTGTCTCTAGCTCTGAACAGTTGCCTTATTGGCTGTTTTATGCTAATTCCTATCCCTTTCAATTTCTGAGTTAAAAACCCGTGTTTGTGTGGGTTTGCGCAGCGCCATGGGGCTAGGGTTAAACTATCCCTGGCGCCAGAAAGCCTGCTCTTCAAATTTTCCCTTAGAACTGCTGTTTCTTTTCAATAGTAGCACTAAAACCTTAATCCCTGTGACTAGCACTTGCTCTAGAACTGCTAAAAAGTACTAAGAATCTGTAAACTAGTACAAGCACTAAAATTCTCCCTGTCAACAGGTGAATTAACCGTTGGCACTAAACTACCTCAAATTGCAAAGCACCTTGCCAAGGAAAAACAGCTCTTGCACTTCACTAAAAAGCACCGAACCAGGCATGTCCAAGTGTTACCTTCTGGTGATTTCTCCTGTTCACCTGGTGAATTTGGGCATATTGGGGCATCAACTGCCTCATGTACACAGACAACCCTCTCCTCCTACAACCAAACACTACAACCTGTGAGAGATGCAAGTACTTAGCCAAACTGGAAGCAAAGTTCTCTCCAACCAAGACTGTGCTAGACAGCCAAGAAGAGAAGGTAAACATCTGCACCACACCTCAAGCAACACATAACCCTACAAAACCCACACCATCAACACCCACACATAGCAACAGGAAACCCACATATGTAGAGGCCCTTAACATTAACCTACCCAAGAAAAGAGGACCTCTGAAGCTGAAACGCAAATAACAATCACAAACCTAGTGACACATAGCTCACAACACCAGTGTGCCAACCATAACCAGCTGCTAAGACAAGACAATGCACCAAACATCTTAGTCATAGGTGACTCTATAGTCAGGCACATTGATGTCCCACTCACCAGACTGAACAAGGAGAAAATTACGGTCAGCTGCATGTCAGGTGCCATGATCCGCCACATAACACATGCACTCAAGTCACTCCACAAGTACAAATACGACTCTGTCATTGTTCATGTTGGAGTGAATGACTTGAGGCATACCTCCCTGGACTACATGAAAAGAGACATGGAAGAGCTCTCGGACCATGTGACCCAAGCAGGTATGACCCTAGCCTTGAGTAGCATCCTGCCTTCACCCAGAATGATACCACATTATAAGGACAAAATGATTGACTTCAAAAATTGGCTAAGCTTCTGGTGTCATTCAAAGGGGATCCAGTATCTATCTGCCTGGGACGACATGATCGACAAACCACGATACTTTGCCAGAGATATTCTGCACCTGTCACCCCTGGAATTTAGATTACTAGCTAAGGCCCTTGCCACCCCTATAGTGCCTTTTTTAAGCATGGTACAAATGACAAAACTACCAACATGACAGACACAAACATGTGAAATCTGAGGGTAATGCTACTCTATGCTAAAAGTCTAAACCTCAAAATGCACTCTCGAGGCACTCCTACAAATGGAGAACATTGATATCTGTGCAGTAACTGAGACCTGGTTTAAGGCTCCAGAGAGCACCCCTGCATTACCAGGCTATAACTCATATCACACCTTTCGGCCACCTAATCTGGACAGAAACACTAAAGGTGGCGGCTTGTCCATTTTTATTAGGGATACCCACACCTCCAGGCTTGTTGCTCAGTATAATGCATCTGAGATTATCCAAGTTCAACTAACTCTGGGCAAGACCACAATCCAAGTTGTAGCTTGCTACAGATCCCCTACCATGTTCCAGGATTCCCACTCCTCATTCCTTGATACTCTGGAAAATATTAGGGTATAACCCAACACCCTAATAATGGGTGATTTCAACCACCTCACAATTAACTGGGGAAACTACTCCTGTACCAACTCTTTTGCTCAGCATTTTCTGGAATTCATAAATTCCAGTGGGTTGGATCAACTTATCCACACCCCCACCAGGGGCAGCAGTATCCTAGACCTGGTCATTACTAACATGAGCGACTGGTGTTCCACACCAGAAGCTGATCCCTCGCTGGCCAGATCTGACCACAAGCTAATCAGCCTAGACATCCACATCCCACCCCACCCCACCCCCCCATTAGGGAAACCACAGTAAAAAATTTCTCCAAAGCCGACTTCATGCTTAAGGCAGAGGTGGCAAACTTCATGACACCCATGCATATGGACAATAGAGGTGCAACTGTGGAATCCTATACAAATGCACTTTATAAGCACTTACACAAGTGCATGGATCGTGCTATCCCTAACATAATTAAGATGCTATCTTCAAAAAATAGAAAGCCAATCTGGTGGTCCCCTGGCATAAACAAACTCTACAACAGAAGAAAGAAACTGTTGCAAAGAAGACTAAAATGCCATGACTGGAAGAACTCCCTGGTCAGCTTCAGTAAGAAGCTGAGATCCCACATAAAATCCTCCAAAGCTAGCTATGAAAACAAAATTGCCACTGATTCTGAAGACAACCACAAAGCATTCTACAGCTATGACAAGAATCTCAATGGCAATACTCAGATCTGCTCTGAGTTACAGCACAATGGCACTAAATATACAGAACCAACAGATATTGCCAATATCCTGGCAGATAGGTTCAGTGCTAACTTTACCCCCCCCCACACACACCCTAAAGGGCCCATCACTATGCCGGAAAAAATGCAGAGTTCCTGTAATAACAGCTGAACAGGTTAAAACCACACTCTCCAAAGCCAAGAACTTAGCATCCATGGGACCTGACAACATCCCAGGCTGCGTTCTACATGAACTACAGAATGAACTGGCACCCCACCTAAGCACCATGTTCAGTCATAACCTCACCTCAGGCATTGTGCCCATGGAATGGCACACAGTGACGGTTATCCCACTCCACAAAGGGGGTGCCACCATGGACCCCGGGAACTACCGCCCCATTAGCCTAATGAGCCTGGTCTGCAAAGCCATGGAATGTGTCATCATGGAACTTATAAGCAAAGACATAGGAAATCTCCAAACTCTGGATCCCAATCAGTTCGGGTTTGTAAAAGACAGATCATGTCTCCTAATCCTGACTGTCTACTTTGAAGCAGTCACCAAAGCCGTAGATGAGGGTAAGGTGGTTCACACAGCCTATCTAGATCTCGCCAAAGCTTTTGACACCATCCCCAACTCTGGAATCGTAAATAAACTCACTAAACTAGGTATAAATCCCTATGTCACAAGATGGGTTGCCAACTGGCTCACTGACAGAACCCACACTGTGAAAGTAGCAGACTCCAAATCCAACTTCAGACCAGTGACAAGTGGAGTACCACAGGGTTCAGTCCTGGGTCCTCTCCTGTTTGGTATCTAATTTTCTGAAGTACAGACCAACAAAGAAGGTCTTTGGCTAATGAAGTTCACAGATGACTGCAAACTGGGAGCCATAATTGGAACTCCTAAAAATGTGGACGTCCTACAAAAGGGCCTCACTGAGTCAGATGCCTGGTGTCAAAGCCATGGCCTTAAGCTCAATGCCAAAAAGTGCATTGTCATCCCCTTTGGTAAAAACTAAGTACCCATGAGCTACCACATAGGTGCTAGTCTACTTAGCACAGAAAGTGTGATGAGAGACCTTGGGACACAGGTGGACAGTGGCCTCCCCTTTGATAACCACAATGCCACAGTAGTCAGAAAATCCTTCTACGCGGCACACCTCATCACAAAAGGTTTTTCATCCAGAAAAAAGAGGTCATTGTTCCCCTCTACCCGTCACTCATTAGACCTATTATAGAGTACAATGCACCTTTTGGTATGTACCTCACAAGACACCTGCAGCAACTGAAAAGGCCACAGAAATAACCGTCTCAAAAACTCCAGCTGTACTCCATCACATATCACCTAGTTAGAGGTGATCTCTGCCTAACATACAAAGCTATGTCAAACCCAGAGCTGTTGGACATGCTCCACTTAAAGAAAACCCAATCCCTCTGAGCTGCATGCTCTAGGGACCTAAACCTGGTCACCACAATAAACAGAACATGCTGGAGGGATAGATTCCTGTCCCAGAGACTTCCTATACTCTGGAACAAACTACCTATCTACATCAAACAAAGCTCCTCACTAGCACTCTTCAAGAAAAACTTTGATGATTGGATGGGAAATAGGAAATTCACCCCGGGAATCACGTCTGTGGCTTTGCTTGACAGGGGCACAAGGAAATCATTTTCTGGGTGATGCAAGCCAGGGTACCCTAGTGGCTAGGCTTGTATAGGCCCCAGGGCTGATAGCTTACTACCTACCTATGAACCTATAATAGGTTATAGCTTTTCTGCTGCATTCCCATCCTATCTAGCGAGTGCCTAATTGATGCAGACACTTTATTTAACAATTGTCACTGGCTATGAGCATCCATTAGTACATAAACTTATCTGTCATGATAACTATGTCATTTGCCATACTGAAAATAGACAAAATGTTCTAAAAAACGCATGACAATCAGTCAAGCTATAACCCTTCAGTGTTAAGCTGTTATAATCCTAATATGCAACTAGTCAGAACTATGCAGGAACTGCATAGCTGTCCCAGTGACTGGATGTGTCTAACTTGTATCCCATATATCAGGTAATGTAACACCCTTTCCATGAAGCCATACAATTATAGCTTTTATTAAACCTGATAAAAATAAATAAAATAAAACAACTCAGGACTCTAAATAACTTTTGCCTAGCCACCAGCAAGTAGGTGCGACTTCATCAGATCAGTGAAAAACATTACATTAAGTGCATTTATATGGTTAACTCCATTAAATAATAATTGTGCTTATGTGACAAAAACTGAAGTTGAGACAAGAAGAAAACAAACAACAGATTTGCTAACATTAAATACTGAATATATGCAAACCATTAATAAATTACTTTAGGAAAGTTTTAAATATGTGCTTATTGAAAACAGTAATCCTGACACTTGTATTGGAAATCTTGGTCTTGTAGCAGTTAAACCTACATGAATATAATCCCAGGTAAAAACAGATTATGCAGTGTACAGTGATATCTTACATCTTTAAAATTATTTTCATTGTTATTCAGAGAACCATTACATGCCAGTGTTTCCTCTGAATTAAGTATGGTTTAAGGAAAATATAGGCTCACTGTACTCGCTTCCAGCTATTACGTCAGTTTTGCATGTCAGGCTAATACCAATCACGAATGCTAATTTTCTAATTGCAGACATCGTGGTTCCACAAAGCAGAGGACTTGCCAATCCAGGTTGATTTAGCTCAGAGAATGACTTGCCACTAAGGCAAAACAGAGGGGGTCCTACATATAGGGCATATTTAAATATTGTAAGATCTTTGGCACCATGCTTCATAGGCTGGGGCAGAAAAAAACTAAATTGTTTGGAATGAGGCAAATCCCCAGATTGGTTGTATAGAACAGAAGCTGGAAACAATCTGTGCTTATTAGACAGCTGTAAAAAGAAATGCTAACAAACAACAAAATGTCCTAACAGCCATTATTAATTTCATGCCTGTGTAGTATACTTGTTTCAGATCTCTCACTGGCTTTGAAGAAAATAGACAGTCGATATACTGATTATATAAATATTTGAGGCTGATTCATTAGTGTAGACGTTAGCTGTGTTACCTCACAATGTCTGGCCCTCCAGATAAGTTCCCAGCAGCATTGGTTTCTGTATGCAGTTTGCATATTGTTCAAGTTTGATCAAAACAGAGTCTGAAGCAAAAATCCATGCACACATTCCAAAGATATGCAGCAGGTGCACCGAGGAGGGTCCCAACACCTTATTGGTGTGTGTGTGTGTGAGTGAGAGAATATATATATGTATGTGTGTATGTGAATATGTGTACATACATGCATGCATGCACTCATGCACATATGTACATGTCTATTTGTGTGCGCCTGTATGTGTACATAGAGGTGTGCATGTGTGTGTGTGGAAATACATATGTACATGTATGTGTGTGTACATGTATGTCTCTGCAAGTGAGAATACATATGTGCATGAATATGTGTGTGTATGTATATGCACCTGTGTGCATATGCATGTGTTAGTGCATGTATGTGGGTATGCAGTTATGTGTGTGTATGTCAAACGTCCACATGTATGTATATCTGTGTATGTGTGCATGCATGCGCATGATCCCATGCATGTGCAAACAATGCTGTCGTGTGAACATTATGTGACATAGTTAAGCACACATGCCCATCCCATGTGCTGCATGTTATACACTCCTTCTCTAGTGGCTGCCAGCAATGCAGTAGAGTGGAATGCCTCCCTTCCCCAGCATGGGTGGACAAGACATGGCATCTACTCACTCCTACTCTCTATCATCCGCTTTTTCACTGTTCAAATTACTAGTTAGTACTTGTTCATCTGGGCGGTGTCATAACTTTATTCTTCTGAGTTTCAGAACCATATGAGAAAATGTTACTTCACAGACAGGGTGGTAGGGCCCTGGAATTTACTGTCTAAGGCTGTGGCCACTAAAAGAAGTCAATGTTTCTTGGGCCAGAGTGTCACTATTGGTGTCTCCAGAAGATCTCTGCATCAGTCTCTTCTCCTTACCATTATTTATTTATTTAGTTTTGTTGACAGGGCAAAAAAGACTCTCTTCAGTGGTGGCTGGAGGAGAAGTTCAAACAATAAAAATAAATATACATGCACCACTATTCCTATACATAGAGTTGTAAAGAAAATACTACAATGAAAACAGATGTTTCACACAATAATAGTCCAATATATTAGCTCTAATGGATTTGGTCACATTCACTAATGCTGATGTGCCACCTAAACCCACGTAAAAATGTGAAAAAGGGGTTGTTGATGATGATGAACAACATTATGAATAGAAACAATTTAGATTAATGGGTTAATTCATAGAAATCTAACAGAACACGTTATTAATATATCTCCTTCTTCTTTCAGCTTTTCCCAGTTAGGGGTTGACACAGCGGATCACCTGTCCGCTCATGATTGGCAGTGGAGTTTTTACGGTGTCAAGTGGTCAGCCTGGCGCCCAACCTTCTACAGAAGGAACACACATGCACACACTCATGCCTAGGACCAATTTAGAGTATCCAATCCACCTATAGCATGTCTTTGGGATGTGAAAGGAAACTGGACCACCTGGAGGAAACCCAAGCGACCACAGGGAAGACATGCATAGTCCACACAGAAGGCACCCCAGCCAAGGATTGAACCGGACAACCTCTTGCTGTAAGGCAGCAATGCTAACCATTGCACCACCGTGGCCGCCCAACACATTATTAATATATAAAGATCTTTAATAGTAGCATTCATCTTTTACAGTGTTGTTCAGTTTATCCAACATTAAAATAGCATAACTTGATCTTAAATTTGCATGAAAAGAAAGTAGAGTAAGAGAAATAGGAGGAAATGAGGAAACAGTGGGAACATGGAAAGAAGTGCTGTGGGAAGATGAGAAGGACGATAGGGAAATTGGGGGAAAAGGGAGAAATTTGTGGAGAAACGAAGGTAGTTTGTGCTTTGTGTATATAAGCCCTGGTGGCTTATAGACATGGTAGTGGCTTGAAGATTTCAAATTATGCTGGTGAGGTACATTACACAACCAAAAGTCAGTCAAGTGTTTTAAATTGGGTTTGAAGTCTTTTAATTTGTCTGTTTTAGTGGAACTTTAAATTATTCCAGTTTGACGACATAACCGCAATAAAAATCATCTCCTGCAGTGTTTAACTTTGTGGTGGTCAGAAGACATTTTCACTGTAACTTTCTGCATGGTGAATGCGTCTAAACAATGTTTTTTTTTATGGGAGGGGCAATTATAGAGGCTATAGATAAAATCATAAACTGTGACTAGCTGGGAATTGATCGGGTTTTGTGTTAGTTCTCATCAATGTAGTTGTTTTAAGGCAAGACTGTTAAGTATTATATAAGAGGATTGAAGTAAATGTTGCTGCTTTGTTGTAGTACGTCACTGATTTTGTCCATCGTGTGGTTTGCAAGTCTGTACGGCTGCATATAAGTGTGTTGGGAAGGAGTTAGGACTAGATAATAGTTTCTTTGCTGCATCACTTAAATATGAGTTTGACAGGTAGAGATGTTGATTTTTTTGATGACTTGGTATATGTGCTGATGAAATTTCAGATTTTCCTCCACAGTTAGACCAGATAATTTTGTATGGTTTTCCTTTTCTATGGTAGTGTTATTGGCTGATGTAATATTAAAAGGGTGTTTCACAGCAAAGAATTGTGTGTGAGTGCTTGTGTGTGTACACACGCGCATGTGTGTGGGGATGCACGCATGTTTATATATATGTGTGTGTGTGTGTGTGTGTGTGTGTGTGTGTAACATTTATTTGCATTCCACAGGGTTTAACACCAGGCTTACATTAATTAAACAGTATTCATCAGTTGAAAACGATGCCTGGTTGCTTTTTCTGGAGTCTTCAAGGAGTTGTAGTGCAGAGGGATTAAGTTATTGGTTTACAGTATAATGGTAGCTTATCTGATATCTGAGCTTGTCTATGAATATATTAAGCAGAGGGGACCAATACCTGAGCCTAGGAGGACATCTACAGAACTAGGAGGGCATCTACAGAACTGTAAGAAACGTTGAGAAGATGTGTTGCCATTAAATAACCTGCTGTCTGTTGCTATGGTAGCTATTCACCAAGGGTATTATAGGCTGGTGGAAGCCTAAGGAGGAGAGTTCAGGTAGTAGTTTAGGGTAAGAGACAGTGTTGAATGCTTTCAGTAAACTGAAGATGGATGAGCCTAAGTGACCTGCATTTCTATCATTGATTGTGCTGATGGAATGTAGAAGGGCAGTTGGTGTTATGACTTTGACAAAAGCGATGTTGGGTCTATGTGAAAACATTTTTAAGGACATTTGATAAAGGAGCTTGTATTGTGATAGATGTAGAGTTAAAGAAGTCTGTTGAAGTTCCACCATGGTTCTCTGTAATAGTACAGATCACTTACTTGAGCAGGTGGGTGGAGAGTACAAGAGCGATTATTTTTTACAACAGAAACCATTTAGATTAAGCGATTATTGAACTAGGTGACAATGTTGTTGGTGTTATTAGCTGATGGGATTGCTGGTTGCTTAGGCATGGTGGAAAATAGTTTTCAGTGATGCTCAGAAGAGCGTTTGGTTATGCTGGTATTTTTCCAAGAGATTAGCAAAGAAGGGTTAGTTTTGTTTGTTTTAATATGAGCATTGATGCAGACTCTGACATGTTTGAAGTTTTGCCAGCTGATGTGAGACTTGTTTTGTGACTTTATTTCCAGGCATTGTGTCTTGTGCATATGTTGCTTGGTTTCTTTTGTTAACCAAGGTGCTGGGTTATATTTTTATCCTTTTTGTTCTGATGGTAGGCATTTCATTATATATTTAGAAATATTTTGTTAAATTATGAGACAGTTTCTTCTAGAGGCATTTTATTAGAATATCCCAGCTAATTAGCTGAAGGTTGGAAATACAAGTTTCTTCCTGAAATTAGCTGAAATGGCATGACTGCTTATAATGTGGTTGTCTGTTGATATTTTTCTGCAGCCTTATTGCAAAAGTTAGAAGATACTCACTGGTGATGTTTGGTAGGCAACCTCTGGTGGTTATTTTGTTTGTTGATGGGGAGATAATCCAATCCAATGCAGATTTTCCGCTAGTATTTTTGTTAAACCTAGTGGGGCACTGGTGACCTGAGTGAAATTATATGACTTTATTCTATAGGTTAGGGTATCTGAGCATATCAATTGCCAGTCAATGTTGAAATCTCCCAACACAATTGTTTCATGACTTTTGTTGATATATATCAGCATGGGATTTCTGTGATATTGTGATTATTGTTTCTGGGCTATGTACCCATGTGTTAAGCAAATGTTGTTTTGACTGTTTAGCTTTTCCTTTGAGAGAGGAGTATTTTCATTTTGTTAAATTGGGGAAGAGGATTTGGGTGGGTAGGCATTTCAAGAGTAGTTCTATAAAAATGACTATGCTAGTCTTTTTTTATCTATTGTTAGTATGTTGCATCCTGGAGGGAAAATTTCTTAATTTTTATTTAATTTATTTTATTTTATTTAGGTTTGCTTATCTGGGCAGAACACTGATCAAACAATGACCAATTACAGGCTTAGCCCTGTTACATCATAATGAAATGAAACAATGTACACTGGATAGGTAACAATGTTTACAATTATGAGTAAACAGACAAGCTGACAAACAGTGTATACACTTAGCCCTGTTACATCATAATGAAATGAAACAATGTACACTGGATAGGTAACGAGCAACAGGCTTAGCCCCGTAACATCATAATCAAACAAAACCATGCACACTGGATAGGTAACAAGAAACAGGCTTAGCCCCGTTACATCATAATGAAACAAAACCATGTACACTGGATAGGTAACAAGCTACAGGCTTAGCTCCATTACATCATAATGACATGAAACAATGGACACTAGATAGGTAACAATGTTTACAGGCTTACCCCTGTTACATCATAATGAAATGAAACAATGTACACTAGATGGATAAGCTACAGGCTTCGCCCCGTTACATCATAATGAAATGAAACAATGTACACTGGATAGATAAGCTACAGGCTTAGCCCCGTTACATCATAATGAAATGAAACAATGTGCACTGGATAGGTAACAATGTTTACAGGCTTAGCCCTGTTACATCATAATGAAACGAAACCATGTACACTGGATAGGTAACAATGTTTTACAGGCTTAGCTCCATTACATCATAATGAAACGAAACAATGTGCACTGGCTAGATAAGCTACAGGCTTAGCCCCGTTACATCATAAAGAAATGAAACAATGTACACTGGATAGATAACAAGCTACAGGCTTAGTCCTGTTACATCATAATGAAACGAAATAATGTACACTGAATAGGTAACAAGCTACAGACTTAGCCCAGTTACATCATAATGAAAAGAAACAATGTACACTGGATAGGTAACAAGCTACAGGCTTAGCCCTGTTACATTATAATGAAATTAAACAATGTACACTGGATAGGTAACGATGTTTACGATTATGAGTAAACAGACAATATGACAGACAGTGTATACACTTAGCCCTGTTACATCATAATGAAATGAAACAATGTACACTGGATAGGTAACAAGCTACAGACTTAGCCCCGCTACATCATAATGAAACAAAACCATGTACACTAGGTAGGTAACAAGCTACAGACTTAGCCCTGTTACATCATAATAAAAGGAAACAATATACACTGGATAGGTAACAATGTTTACAGGCTTAGCCCCATTACATCATAATGCAACGAAACAATGTACACTGGTTAGATAAGCTATAGGCTTAGCCCAGTTACATCATAAAGAAATGTAACAATGTTTACAATTATGAGTAAACAGACAATCTGACAAACAGTGTATACACTTAGCCCTGTTACATCATAATGAAATGAAACAATGTACACTGGATAGGTAACAAGCTACAGGCTTAGTCCCGTTACATCATAATGAAATGAAACAATGTACGCTGGTTAGATAAGCTACAGGCTTAGCCTAGTTACATCATAAAGAAACGTAACAATGTTAACAATTATGAGTAAACAGACAATCTGACAAACAGTGTATACACTTAGCCCTGTTACATACTGGATAGGTAACAAGCTACAGGCTTAGCCCCATTACATCATAATGAAACAAAACAATGTACACTGGTTAGATAAGCTGCAGGCTTAGCCCCTTTACATCATAAAGAAACAAAACAATGTACACTTGATAGGTAACAATGTTTACAGGCTTAGCCCTGTTACATCATAATGAAATGAAACAATGTACACTGGATAGATAAGCTACAGTCTTCGCCCCGTTACATCATAATGAAACGCAACAATGTACACTGGATAGATAAGCTACAGGCTTAACCCCGTTACATCATAAAGAAACAAAACAATGTGCACTGGTTAGAAAAGCTACAGGCTTAGCTCCGTTACATCATAATGAAACGAAACAATGTACACTGGATAGGTAACAATGTTTACAGGCTTAGCCATGTTACATCATAATGAAATGAAACAATGTACACTGTATAGATAAGCTACAGGCTTAGCCCAGTTACATCATAAAGAAACGAAACAATGTACACTGGATAGGTAACAAGCTACAGGCTTAGCACTGTTGCACCATAATGAAATGAAACGATGTACACTGGATAGATAAGCTACAGGCTTAGCCCTTTTGCATCATAATGAAAAGAAACAATGTACACTGGATAGGTAACGAGCTGCAGGCTTAACCCTGTTACATCATAATGAAACAGAATAATGTACACTGAATAGGTAACAAGCTGCAGGGTTAGCCCGGTTACATCATAATGAAAGGAAACAATGTACACTGGATAGGTACAAGCTACAGGCTTAGCCCTGTTACATTATAATGAAATGAAACTATGTACACTGGATAGGTAACAATGTTTACAATTATGAGTAAACAGACAATCTGACAAACAGTGTATACACTTACCCTGTTACATCATAATGAAATGAAACAATGTACACTGGATAGGTAACAAGCTACAGGCTTAGCCTCATTACATCATAATGAAACAAAACCATGTACACTGGATCGGTAACAAGCTACAGGCTTAGCCCCGTTATATCATAATGAAACAAATCCATGTACACTGGATAGGTAACAATGTTTACAATTATGAGTAAACAGACAATCTGACAAACAGTGTATACACTTAGCCCTGTTACATCATAATGAAGTGAAATAATGTACACTGGATAGGTAACAAGCTACAGGCTTAGCTCCATTACATCATAATGAAATGAAACAATGTACACTGGATAGGTAACAGTGTTTACAGTTATAAGTAAACAGACAATCTGACAAACAGTGTATACACTTAGCCCTGTTACATCATAATGAAATGAAACAATGTACACTGGATAGGTAACAAGCAACAGGCTTAGCCCCGTTACATCATCATGAAACAAAACCATGTACACTGGATAGGTAACAAGCTACAGGCTTAGCTCCATTACATCATAATGAAACAAAACAATGTACACTGGATAGGTAACAGTGTTTACAGGCCTAGCCCTGTTACATCATAATGAAATGAAATAATGTACACTGGATAGATAAGCTTCAGGCTTTGCCCCGTTACATCATAATGAAACAAAACAATGTACACTGGATAGGTACAAGCTACAGTCTTAGCCCCATTACATCATAATGAAATGAAACAATGTACACTGGATAGGTAACAAACACGTTACATCATAATAAAACAAAACCATGTACACTGGATAGGTAACAAGCTACAGGCTTAGCCCCGTTACATCATAATGAAACAAAACCATGTACACTGGATAGGTAACAATGTTTACAATTATGAGTAAACAGACAATCTGACATACAGTGTATGCATAAAATATCTAACCAACTATAAATATATACAGTTACGTAAGTGGAAAAGAAAAGGGAGATGAGTTAAAGCAGGAGAAATAGAAGTGGTGGAGCTACAGACAGCTGTTAGGTTAGGAGAGCTGATGGAGATGAGTAAGGAGAAAGAGGGAATTAGATTACATGTATAGTGGGTTAAGGATAGTAATGGTGGGGTAAGGTGAATCATTGTTTAAAATCACTGAGTTAATCAGGTGAAGCAAGTTTATGGGAGGTAAAGGTACTACGCAGTTGGTGATATCACTTTGTGCGACAGGTCATTTAGATGACAGTTGCATTCTTTGAATTGTGGCCTGAAGAGGGAGTACTTTGTGTGATCAGTTAAACGAGGAGGTACTTTGTGTGATCAGTTAAACGAGGAGGTACTTTGTGTGATCAGTTAAACGAGGAGGTACTTTGTGTGATCAGTTAAACGAGGAGGTACTTTGTGTGATCAGTTAAACGAGGAGGAAGTGACTGCCATAGTTTTGGGGCCAGCAAAGCAATGGTGAGTAGAGTACAGTCTGAGAGAATGGTTTGCAGAGAGACCAGATCTGGCTTGGCTTCTTAGGTTACAAATTTGAGTAGTAGTAAAATGTTTGGAATAGAGGGGGGGTGTCAAGTGTAAGTAATTTGAAGAGTAAGGAGCCAAGGAGAAGATCTGATGTGGCCTGGAAACCACTTAGCCTAAGGCAGTGATGCTTGTCCCATGGTGAGGTACATATGAATAGACACATTTTATTGGAGAGGATCTGAAGGGTGGCAATGTTTTTGAAGGAGGCCTGTGGAAATATGGGGAAACCATACTAAAGATAAAAAAGGTGGATGCCTTTTCCTACAGCAACCCTTGCTGGATGTGAGAGGAACTGATATGTTTTGCTGGCTCAGAAGAGCAGACTGTTGATTCTGGCTCTCAGCTTTTCTATGATCTCATTTACATCTTGTTTTATATCTTCTGCCTGTGAGTTTTACATCTTGTTTTAACCAAGCTTCTCTGGTGACTATATCTAGGGAGTGCATGGCAATGTCTGCATGTGTGTATGGTATCTGATGCATATGCTTCTAAGGTTCATATTGAGTAATATTAAGCCTGCTTGTGCCTTTTAGGTGGAAAATGGAGACGCCTTGGCTTTCTGAGGAGCAGGTGAGGGCACTGCAGAAACAGGGTTTTGGGGAATGTCACCACTTTACATTTTGATATAAAGGGTTTGTCAGGAATGGAACATTTTGGTTTGAATTTGTTTTAAGTCAAATTTAGTTCACAAAGCATTAGTGTTTAGAATGATGTGTTTGTGGAGCTCAATGTGTGTGATACAGTAAAGGTTAAGGAGATTGTGTGGTGTAAAATGTGCGTTGCTTTGTGACAAGTGGTTTTGGGGTGGGAAACAGTAAGACAGAAGGTGTGTGTGTAATTAGATTAAGTTTGTGGGTAGGATTAGGGGAAGTAAAATTAACTGAAGACTAAGGATAGCAGATAGTTGAGTAAATGAACGCATGGCATCTGAGGAGAGCAGAGGAAATGTCAAAGGTTTTGTGAGAGGTGAAGATCTCTACAGGCTTTGTCAGAGGATTACACTGTTTTATATCCAAGATGTTTTGTGATGATTGAACAAAGGCTATGTGGGAACAGGGCAGCTGTGTTCAGTGTTCAAGGGAGAGGTGCAGGACAGAAAAGTGAAGTGGAAGGAGGATAACTTTGGGGTATTAATGTGGCCATATGGGGTAATAGGTGACAATACATATTAGTAGTTCTGTCTAAGTATATTATAGGAAGAAGAGCATGTTTCAGTTGAAGGACGAGAAAAGGTAGACAAAAACTTGTTTATATGAATTATTTGTGGATAAAGCAAGGAAAAGGTTGAAATATTGTGCAGATGTTGAAAAGAGAGACATGAATTTGAAGAATGTCAAACAAATTCTCTTTTTAGTACTAGTGTGGGTGGAGTAATGTGTTAATGTTTAGCAAATTACGTGTATTAATTGGTGAGGGGAAGACAGGAAGTGATGTGCAAGAAATAAGGTGAAGGCAGGAAGTGATGTGTAAGAGGCATATAAGGAAGAAAGGCTGAATGCAATGTGTAAGATGGAGGAGAAAGAGAAGAAATAATGCAGTACTTGTATGTGCAAGAAGTTGGAGTGTTGAGTGGTGTGTATGTGACTGTTTGGTGTTTTGCTGGGTGGAGTTTAGTAAGTTTAAAGGTAGTGTAATTGGGGATGGGTGGGAATGGTAGATAGGGCAGGGAAGCAAAGTCAGCCCAAGTGTAATGAGGATGAATGGAGTGAGGACCACATATGCAAAGAGTTATGTGAGCTCAGAAATAATCTGTGAAGTTGCACTTGAGAGGGAAATTACCAGTTAAGTAAAAGAAACCACTGTCTTTTGTCTCTGTTCTGCTAGGGGAAATAAGTTCTCCAGAAGGGAGAAAGACCTAAGATCTGCCTGTGTAAGGTGCTCCGATAAAATGTAAAAGTTAATTAATACTTTTGCAAATTCAAAGAGGTAAGCAGTACTGTAGCTCGCACATTGAATTATTGTGCCAAAATAACATGGGATAACCGAGAGCCTTAAGATGGGACCGAAGAGGGAAGGAAAGGCTGTCCAGTATTTTAGGCAAGATGGGCAAGGAATACAGTGATGGGAATAGATCCCATTCCTAACTCAGAGTATGATCAAAGTTCATGACATTAGTATTGCTTTGGTCATTGATATTAGCCAAGAGTGCTCTTAAAAGGCACCCGCAGTGAACCCACAATTGCCTGCTTCTACAGTTCTTACAAGGTTATAAGTATTGGTAGCATATTCATATAATATGATTAGAAATTATTTTTATTAGTCCTGTTGCTCCCACTACTATTAGAACTGTTTGGGTCTTTTTCCTCACAAAGTGCTCTAATTCCTGCTTCCAAATCCTGCTACTTTGTAGAATCATAGGAAGTTATGGATTTTTTGCATTTAATTTGAGTCCATGGCTTTTGCACCAATCATTGGTCTGTGTAATCCCCTTTCAGATCCTAGGAAGTTACTAGGCTATTGTCCCTTAGGCCCTTACAAGCCTAGCCAACAATTTAGCCCATGTTCCAACAAGTCCTCACCCTATATGCCACTGTTCAGCAGGGAGACAGATGGAATTCCAGGGGTGTAGTAACTGAATGTGCCAAAAAACAAAAGAAAGAATATAAGGTGAAGGACAAGAAATGTGGAAAAAGACATAAATGTAGTTGCAAGTATAGAAAACTCCTGGAACAGCTTCATGTTGATCAAGAATGAGCACAAGAATGGTTAAGGAAAGGCAGATTTAAATCGGGAAATTAAATATGGGCAGTGGGCTGCATACACACTGGTTTACAAAGTCCATTGACCATGTGGGAGAAACAGACAAATATAGGTTTTGTAAAACTGAATTGGAAACGTTCACACACCTTTTTGCTGGTTGTGACACACTAATGGAAGAAGAACTGTGTACTGAAAGGCATAATAATGTGGCAAAACTGTTGCACTGGGGATTGTGCAAAAATTATGGTATTGAAGTAGCTGAAAAACACTGGAAACATAAACCATAAAGTGTCATACAAAATGATGAAGTGTATATCGCATGGGATCACCCATTACCAACAGTTCAAAAGATAGATACTAGAAAACAGGATATAGTGGTCGAAGAAAAGAAGACAAAAGTAGCAATGATCATTGAAATTGCCACACCCAGTGTCTAGTGTGTCTTGCATAGAGAGAGAGAGACAAAGTCATAAAATACCAGGATCTGCAGGCAGAAACAAGAGCAATGTGGAAGAAGGAGACCCAGACAGTTCCAATAATAGTAGGAGGAGCAACGAGTCTTGTTTACAATCCTATTTAGATATGTTACCAGTCCATGCAACCCCATACGAATTGCAGAAAAAGTAATTACTGGGCACATTGCAGGTGCTGTGAAGAGGACTTTTGGCTGTCATCAAAGATTGAAACAATACTAATTTCATAAACTTTAATCATACTTTGACTTAGGAATGGGGTCCATTCCCGTCATGGTATTAGAAACCCAAAAGATTTGGAGAAATTATGTATTTTCTGTTCCCCATCCAGTTATCCAGGTTGTGCATAAAAAGGTTTTATGAAGTACTCTGGTTTACTTGGAGAGGGAGTTTATTCCACAATAGGGGAAGTCTCTGGGACACAAATCTATCCCGTCAACAAGTCCTGTTGACGTCACAGACCAGGTTGAGGTATCGCGTGTGGATTACTTGAGTGGAGCTTGACTTGCGGATGTGCAGCAGTTCCATCAGGGTGGGGTCTGAGATTGCTTTGTATGCCAGGCAAAGGTCACCTCTGATGAGTCTGTAGGAGACTGAGTAGAGGGACAGGGCTTTTAGCCTGTCTGTGTATTGTAGATATTTGAGGCCCTGGATTCTCTGGGTGGGGAATCTCTCTCTGGTCTCTCCAGCTGCTGCATGTGCTTTGTGAGGTACATGCCGAATGAGGCATTGTATTCAACAGTCAGTCTTATAAGGGAAGAATACAGCGATGCTATGACCACATTGTCCCTGGATATGACATACCCTTACTAATGCGGTGGGCCATGTAGAAAGCTTTCCGTACAACATAGGCAGTATGGCAGTCAAAAGTCAGTTTGATATCAACCCGAACTCCCAAGTCCCTCATGACTGATTGCATGAATTAGTGCCTTATTATCAATCTGATCATTTGTGGAGATGTCATTCTCCCCAAAAGGGATAATGATGCATTTTTTGGCATTCAGTTTGAGGCCATGTTTCTGGCACTAGTCATTTGTTTGGGTGAGGCCCTCTTGGAGGATGTCCACATCACTAGGGGAATTGATTATAGCACCCACCTTTTAGTCATCTGCAAACTTGGTCAGCCATAGCCCACTAGATTTGGCCTGCACCTCTGAGAAATATATCCCAAACAGCAGAGGCCCCAAGACTGATCCCTGGGGTACACTGCTTGCTATGGGTCTACTACTTGAGGTGACTTCCCCTATTTTGACTAGGTGGGTTCAATCAGTGAGCCAGTTTGCTACCCATCTGGTAACATATGGATTGATGCCTAGTTGAGAGAGTTTATCTATTATACCCGAGTGGGGAATAGTATCAAAGGCTTTGGCCAGGTCAAGGTAGGTCGTGTGCATAGTCTTTCCCTCATCCATGGCTTTGGTGACCATCTTAAAGAAGTCAACCAAATTTAACAGACATGAGCTCCCCTTAACAAAACCAAACTGTTTGGGTCAAGTTTCTGGAGGTTGCCAATATCCTTGTTAATGAAGTCCATGATAATCCTCTCCATAGCCTTGCAGATCAGGCTAGTTAGGCTGATGGGTCTATAATTTCCTGGATCGGTGGACACTCCACCTTAGTGTAAAGGGATGACAGTGGCTGTCCTCCACTTTACTTGGATGAAGTCTGTACTCAGGCTTTGGTTGAATAGGGTGCACTGCAAGTTCCTGCCTGAGTTCACGTAGGATGCAGCCTGGGATGTTATCGAGTCCCATGGAGACTGTATTTTTTGCCTTTGAGAGGGCAGTAATTACTTCCTCCTTAGAGATAAGGGGAGGGGGCAGGTACTGGGGATATCTGGTTTTACTGATGGGTCTGAGGAGTGAAGTTTTCACTGAACCTGTCTGCCAGCAGGTTGGTTATATCTACAGGGTCTGTGTATGTGGCATCCTTGACCACCAGTTCTGAGCAGATTTGGGTGCTTCCCTTGAGATTGTGGACATATGTGAAGAAACATTGTGTGTCTCATTATGTAACACTACAATCACTAGGTGCGGCTATTTTCATGATTAATGTTACTTTACTCTTGGGCTACTATATATGGTTTTCTTGTATCCATTTTCTCAACTGTTGGTTTTGGGTGATCCCATTTCATAT
Source organism: Protopterus annectens (assembly GCF_019279795.1). Lineage (NCBI taxonomy): Eukaryota > Metazoa > Chordata > Ceratodontiformes > Protopteridae > Protopterus > Protopterus annectens. The sequence continues at coordinate 1,337,687,575 of NC_056746.1, forward strand.
AAACGTCACTGCTGATAATGTTTTGTGGTTCATGTTTCCAATGTTTTTCAACTACTACTTCATTGTAGCATTTGCACAATCCCCAATGCAACCATTTAGTCACATCATTGTGCCTTTATGTATACAAACCCTCAGGCACGAGTGTATCGCAACCAGCAACAAGATGTGTAACAGTTTCTGGCTCCATTTTACAGAACCTATGTTTGTCTTTCTTTTACCTTTTCAATAGACGTTGTAAAGCAATGTGTATGCAGGCCACTATCATGGGCCACCAACATTGGCTTTGATCTTTGGTTTAAATGTACCTCTCCTTAACCATTCCTGCACTGAATGTTGGTCAACATGTGGTTGTTCTAGAACTTTTCTATAATTATATGGGCTTCTAGATGTTACAAAAAGTGTGTTAGTGGTAGACCTGGTTATAATCAGTTGTAGGGGAGGTTATGTAACTCCTGTTCGGCTGTGTAAACTTCTGGATGTCACAATTGATAGCTAAAACTGTAGTGATGTTTTTATGTACATCATTTATTTATATTCAGAGAAATTAATGTGTTTTTGAGATGGCTGGTTGATGTCTGTGTTCACACTGAGCCTGGGTGATTCACATAGTGCAGTGTAAATAATGACATAGTTTTGTTTTCTGAGGGACAGTTTACAGTTTATATTTGGAAAAACTATTAGGATGGGTGGGGGACTTGTCAACAACATGTGTTAAGTCAGACACCCAGCTAATCTTGTAGAGTATATTGATATCTCTACAATTTTGTGATGTAACAGTACATAAAACACACATTGAATACACTATAGTTATGGAATTGTAAGTGTAACCTAAACAAAAGCTATGACTCAATTTTCTCCACATAAGCTTGCACTCCTTGTCGATGCAATACCAAAATGAGACATATGGATGGAATGCTTGTCATAATCTTACAAAACAATAAATAACCTGATGTGCATTCACTGATAAAAAGTGCACTTCTCTAAAGTGCCACTAATGCTGTGCCTACAACTCCAATGAACATAAAGGAATTCTTAAAACATCACTTGGGACTAGAATAGCCAAATGTATTCCACAAGCTGATCTGCTGATTAATTGTCTTTACAGACATTCATAACAATTAGAAGGATAACCTCTTCACCTCATACCACTATAACATTTAGGTTTTGTTGGCCTATGGGCTACTAGTCTCAGAAATATTTTGTAATCTGGGTCATAGCCCCATTAAAATGTCCAAATTCTATGTTTCCTTTTCCTTAAATAAAAACTCAGGCTGCTGAAGAAAGCACTTCTTAACCCTCTCAGTCACACAGCTATTGCAGTGCCGAACCCTTTTTTATGAGGAAAAAGGTTTGCAAAAGCACCAGTGCAACATCACAAATGTGTGATGTAGCTGAGCCTTTGCACAGCACAGCTCATTGCTCCAGTAAACAACTCCCACCATTTAACAGACCAAAAAGATATGGGCATCTGAATGACACAAAAGATTGTTGTCAGCAATTTTCTTCTACAATCCGAATGTGATAGTGGAAAGGCAGACCCTTGAGAAATGGGACGGTATACTATGTGCACAACAAAGACAGGTGAGAAAGACAATCTGCAGGAAATATCTCAGCTGTGTTGTTCCTGTGCTGCATTACAGCAACATATAATTCTCAAAATGAATGTCACATGTTTCTCCAAAAGGCTACTTTACATGTCTTGACATGGAGAAGGTCATTTAGATAACTATATCCTGCTTGCCCATCTGTTGGTGAAAATGACTTATGTCACAGGCAGCCTGCAAGTTAAAATGAAATAATAACATTGCATGATGGACTAGCATATCTACTGGACAAGAAGTATGCGCCTTTGTAGGTGCTGGCAACCCTTCTTTTTTTCTGTTTGTTTCTTTATGTTTTAGAGACCATTACTGTCCCATGTGTGTCGGTGTGAAGTAATATTCCATATATTGTGTACATCTTGTTTCCCTTTCTGTATTGCATTTATAATTTGCTACTGTATGTTTAGTGTATGAGGTGCACATTTGTTATAAAGAGATGCATACAGAGCTCTCCACAAAAGGCACAGTCATGATAAGAAGATGCACGCATATGTCTTACCTTAATACAGACTATAAGGGACCAAATGTATTTTGGTTTTCACAATGTATGTATGCTACAACGAGATTGAAATGCCAGTGGGTAATACAGGAGATTTTAAACATAAATCTTATAGTGATCTATTAAACTCTGTGCATCAAAGCATGATTGCACTTGATTTCACTTTATGCATGCATTTTAGTTCTTAAATATGAATAGATATTTGTCCACTTAGCACACATTTTTGAGGAGAAATGTCAATTACTATGGATATCCACAGATTGCAAAGCTGATCACAATTTTCATTTGTAGCAAATTCACTTTTATTTCAGTGGTTTGATGAAGCTGTACTTTGCTTTTTCTGTCTCAGTTGCACTAATTAGAGTGAAAATGTATTTATTCTTCTTTTCCAGCAGATGGTTTTGCTACGGGTAAGTCTATTGCTTAACTGCATATCAAGTAGTCTTGACGGAAAATAGCTTCCAATTAGATGAAAATTGGCAAGACACAAAACTGGCATGGACAGGTTGGCATTATACATTATTGCTTAGATGAAAGTGAAACTGCGCAACTGTTGTAACAAACTGCCCTTTCAGCTGGTGGTTGTTTTCGTATTCTTTCTGTGTTTTAATACACACTGCTTTAGTCTTGGGGCATCTAAAACTCTGGAGCTAGACTTGGAAAATTAAGCCAGATCGGCATTGCTTCATACTCTGATTTCACACGGTGTTTCTGAATTAACAATACTATTTACTTTTAAGTGTTGCTGTTAAAAATATATAAATGAAATATTTGTGTTAATTCAGAAGTGAACCCCTAGTATCATTATATTGATTTCGGCCTTTCACGTAATGTTTATTTACGTCACTTTTTGTATGTATTACAGTGGTTGCCATTTTTCCATACTCCAGTTTGTTTTCTTTTTCATGCAGTTTGGATAAAAAGCTACCTGACATATATTTCAGGAAAAGTGCAGGACATTCCAGTACATTTTTTCCCAAACACCTTTATTGAATTATTACTAGGCTCCTTTTATTCTTTATAAGGGTGGCAGTGGGGTGTTTTTGTCACTGTTTAGTGTACGTGCAGAGATACTTACTCCTGAGAAGTCTCCATGATTTCTTTCTGGTGCTTTCCTATTAAAATCAACCGATGGCCATCTAGTAGTAAAGTCTATTTCTGTCCCTTGGGTGTGGTGGTCATCTAGTAGTAAAGTGCAATTTTGTGCCTAATGTGTTGAGGTCTTCTAGCAGTAAGGTCTGCTGCTATGCCTTGGGTGTGGTGGACATCTAGCAGTAAAGTGTACTGCTATGCCTCTGATGTGGTGGTCATCTAGCAGCAGAGTCTATTTCTATGTGTCAGGTGTGGTGGTAATCTAGTAGTAAAGTTTACTACTATGCCTTGGGTATGGTGGTCATCTATTAGTAAAGTGGGACCAATATGTTACAATTTATACCCATAGCTGTGGCAGCAGTTTTTATGCTAGCACTGCGACAGTTAAGTACTGAGAAGCTGCTTGTGTGTGAATGCATGTTGTGCGTGTGCCGTAAATGTGTATGCATGTGTATATTGTGCTCGTGTGTGTGTATGTGTCTGGTATGTATGCAGATGTTCTATGTGCATTTGTATGTTCATGTATGTGTCCATCTGCACGTTTTCCCATACGTGTGTTGTGCATGTGTGTGCTTTTGCGTTTGTGTATTTTGTGTGAGTGTATGTGCATGTCAAAATATGCATGTGCATGGGTGTTTGTGTATTTGTAAGAATGCAGATGTCCTCATGGGCTGGTATGGGAACAGTGGATAAATGTTCACTTCAAAGACATGTAAATTTAATTCCTAAAGATGTTTTGCTCCATGCATTATTGAATGCCTCTGAATTTCAGTTTAGCTCTTTAGCACTACATGAGCTCAACAGCAAAGCACTATGTATTTGCAAAATAGAATTTTCTGTACTGTTTACAGTCATCTGCTTGTGCCAAAAATACTTATGTAATCTTGATTTTCACTGTAAGATATACTGTCTCAATCTTCAATAAGCTTCTAGTCTCACAACAGTCCAAACTTCAGCAATGTTATAATAAAATAGCTGAATCTCCAGTAAACTATAACAACAGAACACATTACTCACTACCAAGCCCTCAGAGAATTAAACTAGTTAGATATACCACATCAACATCCAAAAAACACCAGTACCACTGAAATACAACATTTATTAAAGAACACAAAGCCAAAGGATCAGTTTTGCCTGAAACCACAAGCCTCCTTAGCTAGATAGTAAAATCACACAAACTACTTAATTACCATTTAATACACTACATGTTAAATTTTAAATAGTGCATAAACCATAAAAACATATAGTAATAAAAAATGAAAAAGTGCAATGATATAAAAGCAATATATATTGAAAAGTATAAATATCAACAGCCACAAGTCCTGTTTAATATATATCATTTAAGCCTGGTGGAAACAACCAAGCAAACTGATCCATCTTCATTCTTTGGTGTTGAGCAACTCTGGTAACTCAGAGTGCCATCGATGCCTGTAAAAATGGGTCTATATTAGAACATCGAAGTTTAAAACCTTTGAATGTTCTAATATCAAACCCTATGGAGTGAAAGCTGAAAATATCGAAGGAACAGAAACCCAAATTCTTTCCTAGGGAAAGAATTTGGTTGTCCGTTTCTGTTGCTTCGGTATTTTCAGCGCTATGGTGGTAAGTTATGGGTCAGGATCAAGTAAGTGTGCAATTGTGTGGATGTGAGGGTTTGGGCGGCTTAGGTGAGTCAGAGTGCGGGAGAGGTGAGTGTGCGATAGTGACGGACCTTAGGGTTAGGGTTTGGGTTAAGGTAAGTGGATAGTTAGTGGTGTGTGTATAGTTTAGTGTAGGGTTAGTTGTAAGATCTTATGTGTATGTGTGTGGATTGCTGTTTGTTTGGCGTGCTTGTGTTGTGTGTGTGTGTTTTGGAACAGCGATTTTTTTCCTTAGGAAAAAAATTGCTGTTCTGACAGTTCGAGATTGTAAGCTTTCTCTTACATAGGGTCGATTAATCACTGTTCACTTCTTTCAGTGGTTGGTGATCTAATATAGACCCATAAAAACAAACCCAGCAGTTGCATGTTTAATGGGATGTGATATCAGGCAGTCATTCTCCTTGTTTTTACGTGTGACTCAGATGCTCACTAATGTGTTACTTAAACATTGTCCTGGTCTGTCCAACATAAAATGTCTGACACAGACACTGCACTAAATAAATAATAATTGTATTGCATTTAATAAGCTGCCTGATTTTATTACTTTTATTAGTGTTTGTAGAAGTAAAAGTGGTTCTTTGAACTATGTAAGAACAACACTTAGAAATACCACAAGATCTAAAACTCCCAATTTTATTATACCTGGGCTGATGCAAAACATTAATGTCATAGAAAGAAAAATGTTGTTTCAGACTGCATGCACGCCTGTACATTTATTTACAAAAATCCCCCAAAGTGGATTAAAATAAAATATCCAAAGTTAACATATGGAAATGTTTATTAATAACAGATGCAATCTTGTGCGCTTTCAAAATGATGCATCATCCAAAAAGTGATGCCAAATATAAATTGCTGATACAAATGATATGATGATATATAATGATATAAATATTAGCATAGTAATCCCCTTTGGAAAAAAACAGAGTACCCGCAAACTACAACATAGGAGGTAATCCCCTGAAATCTGAAGAAGAAATAAGGGATCTAGGGACCCAAGTAGATAAGTCAGCTTTCCTTTGATAACCATGTTGCCAAGGTGGTTAGAAAATCCTTCTATGTGACCCATTTGATCACGAAAGGGTTTGCATCAAGATCTAAGGATGTAATGGTGCCCCTCTACTCTTCCCTCATCAGACCCATTATTGAGTACAATGCACCAATTGGAATGTACCTGGCTAGACATCTCCAGCAGCTGGAGAGACCACAGAGGTACCTAACCAAGAGGATTACTGGCCTCAAACAGTTGCCCTATGCAGCATGATTGAAAAAGCTAAGACTGTTCTCTGTTGCATACCACTTTCTCAGAGGCGATCTCTGTCTAATGTACAGAGCCATGTCCAACCCAGAATTGTTGAGCATGCTCCATCTTAGCAAAACCAAATCTACTCGAGCTACATGCTCTAGGGATATAAACCTCAACACAACAATGAATAGAACATGCTGGAGGGATAGATTCCCTTCGCAGAGACTTTCCTTACTATGGAACCGGGTCCTGATCTACATAAGACAGAGCCCCTCACTATCACTCTTCAAGAGGAACCTTGATGAGTGGATGGGTAACAGAAAGTTCACACCGGGGATCACACTAACAGCACTACTAGATAGGGGCCAAGGGTACTAGCTGCTAGTACAAGGGTCTAGGGAACTACTAAAGGGGTGGTGAATACCGCACAACGTGGCTGGGCTAATATATGCCTTCGGGCAGATATCCCAGTACCAACCTATGAACCTATGATTGATGAATGTATTATTGATATAAACTAATTTGAAATAGCCCATAAACAGGTCAACATAAATGGAGGCAAAAGCCACCCACATTTCAGTTCCCTTTAGTTGTAAATAACATTGATGTTTGCAAAAAAAGACATTTTGATTTAAACAGTTTCCTCAATTTATATCAAAAATCATTAAACTGTCATTGATATTAAGCCAATATTGCAATCCCCCATCATGAGGAATTGACATGTATAAAGATTGCACATCCATTGTACATATCCATTGTACATAAATAATGACCATCAACATGCCTTTCTGAAATAACCTATAAAAACTCAGTAATGTCTTTTAATTTTATTTGTGACTCTAACAGAGCTTGCTAAAGAGACATTTGCATCTCAAAGGATACCTCATCTGTGGAATTAACCTTCCCATCTTTATAAAAGAAAGCACATCCCTCACTCTTTTCAAAAACAATTTGGATAAATGGATGAGGAACCATAAATTCACTCCTGGGGTGTTGCCCATGTCCCTATTTGAACCTATGAACCTTGTACATGTATGTGTTAACAAGGGCTTTATACATGAGCATAAAAACTGAGAAATGGGTTTTGTTAAGGAACCCTTACCTGAAACAATAGGTCTACATGGGGATTATGTATGCATATATATCTTGGGTAATAATATTTATGGTTTAGGATCAGATACTAACAATTGATGCATCAACTGAGTAGAAAAGTACTTTGTGCTGAACTACCACAATCCCCTGCCCAGCCCTTACAGTGTAAAACAGTACCCCTCTCCCAATAGAATTTTACTCTCTAGAGAAAAATCACTAATCGCTATAAGTAAATCATCTAATACTGCAGGCAACTCTGTATTTCAGTAGTGTAGCTAAACTGGTTAACCATATCACACTACCACTGAGATGCATTCAGAATGTAAACTCATTTAAAACACAACTAAAACTTCAGTTATCAAACCAATGGATCTGTTCATGTACATATCCAGGATAAATGGTATTGCAGTCTTCAGCTTGTCACTTCCTTAAACCATTTCTCTTCATTCAGAATCCAATACTACACAACCAATCTTCACCAATACCTGAATAGTTTTACTAGTGTCTCAGCCATATACTGTACATAATTTTGTGACCCTGCTCACTCCACCCATCTCTAAACGTCTAATTTAACCTTATGGGAGCCATATACATGTATAAATAAGTATGAACCTGCTTTGCATTCCACCTCTTAACTACAATATTAACATTTTCTGCCCTACCTAGCTCCTTCCCTCACCCCATTTGTTTGAATTTAAAGTGCTAATCACATGACCTATTATATATTTAAGCAATAACCCATGCCTAGGTGTGGGTAATGCTGGATTTGCCCACAGTTGGTGTGGTTTGGTCATGAGGGTGAAGCCTGAGTGGCCAAACAAAGACAACCGTGGGTAAATCCAGCATTACTCACACCCAGAAGTGGGTTATTGCTATTATACAATGATATTATTTAAGAAAAAAAATACTTAACAGCGCCGTGCTGTCCTTCCACTGCTGGACAGCTTCGCTTTGCCATTGCTGATGTACTGCGCATGTGTTTGGAACTTGCATTCCCACGCATGCCCAGTACATAAGTGTTCGGGAAAGTGCACAATGGAGAAAAGAAGATCTTCGTTGTGCCATTTTTCTGTATTTTTTTTTTTTTTATATTAGTTTGTGGCAATTTAAGGGAAGAGAGTTGTACTCTCAACTCCGCACATACAAGAAAGACAGCTTGAAGAAAATACAAGGGAAATCAGGAACGTATATTTAATTTTAAATGCGATACCTGATTTCCTTCTATTTTCCTCATGCTGTCTGTCTTGTATGTGTGGAGTCAGGACTACAGCTTTATTTTTAATAAAAAAAAAATTAAAACTTGGACAATATACCAACAGAAAAAAAGTCTGGGCGACCGGACTTTTTCTTTGGTATATTGTCGGATTTACAACGGGCACACTGCCAATCAGCGTGCATGTTTTGGACCAATCAGCATGCACGTTTTGGACCAATCAACATGCACGTTTTGGAATACTAATGGCCAGTCATTGTATAATTGTTAATATCTAATACTTAATGTCTGTTCACTTATTTCTGAATGCCTGTTTAAAATATTTGTAAAACGTTGAAGCTTTTCTTCCTGGGCCTCCACTGAAAAATGCTGGTAAACAAATAAAATTAAAAAAAAAAAAGCAAAATAAATTAAAAAATATCATTCACACCATCTGCAGTATTATTTTCTATTGAATGCTCAGCTGAACACACAAAAACGTAAAAAATAAAAACAGAAATATCTTGAATGGCAATTTTTGGGCTATTCTTAACAGAAAATAAAGCCAAGAGACAGGAAGTAGCTTTTTTTGCTGAAGCTGTTCAGAACAGACATGCCGATATGCGGTTAAGCACATTACAGGCACTTTAGAACAATGCAGATTAACTCATTTTTTTCTCTTGCAGAGGGAGGTCTGATGGCAGATATCATTTTTGCAGAGAAGTCATTTCGCTATTTGGAATTAAAATACCACAGGTAAGAGCTTTGGTACATTTTACTTGGGAAATCTGTTTATGATGTAAACTTAGAAAATTAATTTGTTATCCAGCAGACATTAGCTGAGTTTGAAAAGCAAACAAACACTACTCCTTGGTCACAGTTCCAACTTTATGATTTACCCCTGAATAAGACAGGGAATACATTTGGTCCAATAACTCTTTTATGTTGCAAAAGCATGTTGGAAAGGAATTAAATAAGCATTGTGATGCTTGGAAAACTGTACTGAAAATTAAGAATGCAGTAGGATTGTGGACTGGGGTGGAGTGGTGGAGGTAATATGGAATTATCAGTGACTAAGAGATTTAAAACATGTTACCAATCAAGTTTGTGAAAAATAGCAGATGAGTTGATCAATATTGTGGGTAACCTAAACATTTTTTTTGAATGGGACGATGTCATATTTTTGATTCAACTGTAAACATTTATTTTGCACAGACTGTGGACAACATAATCGTAGAAGTGCAAACAGTGAAAAAGAATAGCGGGCAAGATATGACAGCACTGACCATTTCTGAGTTGGTTGGCCTAAAAATAAAAGCAGTAAAAAAATGTAGATATAAGAGCAACTTCTAATTTAAGCCCTTCAAAGGCAGACTTTTCTCAGTATTGTACTGCTCAACCTGAGGAGAAAGAGGTCTCTGTGTTATTTATTTATTGATTGATTGACATTTGTTAACCGGGTTAGTCCAGCTGGGACAGGAGACCCGAGATGAAAAGCTCCAAATACAGGTGGATTAAGTATACATAACAGTTTAGTGTGCAATTAAAAACATACATAACAGTTCAGTATACGATTAAAAACAATCATTAATTCGCTAACACTACAATACATATATCCTGATTTGCAAAGAAAAACTATTTTTTTTTATACTCGTGTCTGTGTGTGTGTGTGTGTGTGTGTGTGTGTGTGTGTGTGTGTGTGTGTGTGTGTGCGCACAGCCCCTACATTGGGGGTGGGGGCAAAACCCCCACTTTATTTTGTTTAGATTTTTTTTGGGGGGAGCAGCGATTTTTTTTTTTTCCCCTGGGAAATTCTGTTTGACATTTACTGCTTTCAGTTTTTAGAGTTCGATAAAAGAGCGTTCACTCTTTATCTTTCAATGTCATGATATAGACCCTGTTAGAAGATGGGGGGGTATAATCAGATAAACCCTGTTAGAAGGTGGGCATAGCCAAATGGATTAAAATATTATGTTATGTGTTTATTATATCATGTTCAAAATATTTCTTTGAGAGAACAAAGCTGCTCAGATTCATAGTGCATAATACTGAGGGTCAGCAGGTCTCATCAAACATGATGTTCAACAAGCCATTTGAGTAAGATTGCATTATAGGTTCATAGGTTGGTACTAGGCTACTGGCCCTAGGACCTATACAAGCCTAGCTAGAACAATTCCCTGGATGTTTCTTCCCCCAGTATTTACTTCCCTGGACCCCTGTCTAGCAGGGAAACTGACGTGATCGCCAGGGTGGCTTTCCTATCTCCCATGCAATCGTCAAGGTTCCTTTTGAAGAGGGCCAAGGAGGCGCTCTGCTTGACATGTATGGGCAGTCTATTCCAGAGTCTGGGGAGTCTCTGGGTCAGGGACCTATCCTTCCAGCATGTTTTTGTTCATTGTGATGACAAGGTTTAGATCCCTGGAGCATGTGGCTCTGAGGGATTGGGATTTCTTTAAGTGGAGCATGTCCAACAGCTCAGGGTTTGACATGGCCTTGTATGTTAAGCAGAGATCGCCCCTGAGTAGATGATATGCCACAGAGCATATCTGGAGGTTTTTAGATGGCAGCATAGGGCATCTGTCTTAGGCCTGTGATTCGTTTAGTGAGGTATTTCTGTGGCCTTTCCAGCTGTTGCAAATGTCTTGTGAGGTACATATCAAATGGGGTGTTGTACTCTGTAATGGGTGTAATGAGAGATGAGTACAGTGGGACAATGACCTCCTTTTTTCTGGATGAAAAGCCCTTAGTGATAAGGTGTGCCACATAGAAGGATTTCCTGACTGTTGTGGCGATATGGTTATTGAAGGTGAGACCACTGTCCACCTGTGTCCCTAAGTCTCTCATCACACTTTTGGTGTTTAGTGTATTGACACCTATGTGGTAATTCATGGGTACATGGTTTTTCCCAAAGGGGATAACTATACATTTCTTGGCATTAAGCTTGAGGCCATGACTCTGGCATCAAGCATCTGTTTCTGTAAGGCCCTTTTGTAGAATATCCACATAATTTGGGGATTTAATAATGGCTCCCAATTTCTAGTCATCTGTGAACTTTGTTAGCCAGAGTCCCTTAGTGTTGACCTGTACTTCAGAGAAGTAGATGCCAAACAAGAGCGGTTCCAGGACTGAACCCTGAGATACTCCGCTTGTCACTTGTCTGGAGCTGGATTTGGAGTCTGCTACTTTTACAGTTTGGGTTCTGTCAGTAAGCCAGTTTGCAACTCATCGAGTGACATAGGGATTTATGCCCAGCTTAGTAAGTTTATCTGTGATTCTAGAGTGGGGGATGGTGTTGAAGGCCTTGGTGAGGTCCAGATAGGCTGTGTGGACCACCTTACCCTCGTCGACAGCTCTGCAGACTGATTCGAAGAAGTCAGTCGGGTTCAGGAGACAAGATTGGCCCTTCACAAACCCAAACTGGGTGGGGTCCAGTGTTAGAAGTTTGCCAATGTCTTTGTTTATAAGTTCCATGATAATGCATTCCATGCCCTTGCAGATCAGGCTCATCAGACTGATGGGACGGTAGTCCCCGGGTTCCAAGGTGGATGGTAGGGATCAGTAAATCTGCCCTTTCCTCACTGTAGTGTGATATTGGAGATGGTATATATAATTACCAGGGGGTGCAGGGGTGCAGCCCCCCCCCACATGAGTTTTGCTGAACTGCATTGTTGATGCAATGTCATTCTGTGATTTTTCAATGTGATGGCTTTTGGTACAGATTTCTGTTCTGGCCTAGTTACTTTCATTTTAAACAGAGAAATTAAAATATTATTTTACTTTTTGTTACATTCCCAGAGGTAGTTGTCCCTAAATGCCCTACATACCTGAATAAGATCTCCTCTTAGAGATCCATAAGAGACCCTGTACAAGTTAAGATATTTTAGTATTTTATAATAACTTAAATTTTCACATCCATGGATACCCTTGGTATATTTCTGTTGTACTATCTCCAGTTTATTCTTGCTTGTTTTCTTATAGGGTTTCCACATTGTTATTCCATACTCAAGTTTGGGTCTAATGTAACTAACTAACAATGATTTCCTAGACTTTATAAATCGTTTTATACAACCTATAGTTGTATAACTATCATTAACCAATTGGTTGATATGATTAGAAGAACTCAGAGCTGAATCTATCCATATACCCAGGTCCTTAAATGAGTCTACAGATTCAATCACTGTGTTCTGTATTAAATATTTACCTTTCAAGTTATGCCTACCAAATCTTATATGCTTAGTTTATGATGTATTTATCAGCATTTTATTCTCCTGTGCACAAATTATGACTTTAGTCAAGTTATTTTGCAGACATGCCTTATCTGCAACACATGTAATCAGTTTACCCAATTTCAGGTCTGCATATAGAATGTAGAACACCTCAGATGAAAAAGTTAGGTCTGAAAGATACAATCTAAACAAGTAAGTGCCTAGGACAGAGCCCCATGGGACACCCTGACTGTAACCAAGGATTTTGCCTGTCCAGTTGCTATATGATCCTTGACTTAAGGGTCTATATGACTCAGGGTTTGTCCTACTCCCCTTTCCCTTAAAAACAGGTTTAACAAGTGCATGTCACCAACCTTGTGAAATCTCCACATATTTATATGACCTAGTGAACCTACTTATAATGGTACTTAAGTTCTTGCTGAAGTGCTCTCAAGTCATTGTTACTAATTCCGTCTCCTCCCTGTGCTTTGTTTGGATCCAGTTTGTGCAGTTCTTTTTCAATATAATCTAATTTGATTCCAGTATCTGGGGTTACCTGGATGTCGCTAGGACCTTTTACCACACCTTTTGTAGAGCCAAACTGTTTTGCATAAGATTTTGTAAATATATCTATAATCTGTTGAGTCTGAGAGTAAATTTTAGAATCTGCACACAGTTTATCAATTTGTTTGTCTTTACTCCTTCCACATCTTACGTAGCTATAAAAAGGTTTCCTATTATGCTCAATATCTTTTAATTTTCTTCAAAATTTTCTTGATCTTGTCTCACACTATGCTTAATCTGTTTGTCCAGCTTGTTTATTTCAATTTTAAAAAGCTGTATTTCAACCTGTCTTCCATTTCTTATATTTTTTCTCTCTCATCTTGATCAGATATCTTGTTCTTATGGAAATATATCCCCCTGATGATGTATGCCTAGATCCTGATAAACATTTTTTTTTATCTTTTGCACTCAAACAATTTCTTTCAAAACTTTTCACATTCCATCTGCAGTTTTTCCACTGAATACCTCACTCCAATTTTACATAGTGACTGTTTTGCTTCCATATAATCTGTAATTAACCTTCTGTTCATTGGTTTGGATTTCAGTTTGGCAGAATTATCTAGCAACAAATTAACCTTTATAACCCCATGATCACTGCACATCAATGATGGTAAAATTTGACTTGAAGTTACAGTAATTTCTTTGGGAATACAAACAATGTCTAGTATGTTCTGTCCCCTGGTAGTTTTTTTTATAATCTGAAGCAATTGTTGTTCCTGAATATTTGCTGTGAATAATTTCCTTACTAACATTGTTGGATCGATATTATTCCAGTCTGTTTCTGGTAAATTTGTCCCCAGCTAATATTATTCTTCCCTCCTGTGTTTCATGTAAGAAATGTATGAATTCCTCTAGGTCATCTGCACTTGACTTTGGTGGTCTATACACACCAACAATTGTTATATGTTCCCGGGTTGTCTTTATTGTCACAGTTGCACAGTCTATAGTGTTGGTGTTATCACTGAACATTTAATAATCACAGATCTCATAGCTGTCTTTAATCCCTATCATAATACCGCCACCTGATTTTTATTAGAACAAAAACATTTATACTCGGACAGAACTGGTTTCCAGTCATTGTTCTTTAACTATGTTTCACAAACAATAACAACATCAATCTTTTGGGAACGTAGCAAATTTTCCAATAAAAAAAACTTTATTATTAATGCTCCTAGCATTAACAACCATCAGAGAGGCATCACATGTTGCTATCTGTGGGCTTTTAAGTTATTGACACAGCAAAAACCCTGCCTAGTGTTTGTCAAATATTGCAAAATATCTGCTGCAAAAATTCTCTTCCTTGATCTTGAGAAATGCACACCATCCTGTCTGAACACATGCGCCCAAAGCAAGGCTTGGATGCTCTACACATCTCCATTTTTTAAAACAGGACATTTTTTCCAAGTAGGTATTTACCCCCAAATATTTTCATTCATAGTGACCTGACTATCCTTTCTACAGGTGATTTGTGAAAAATATGTCCTAACACCAGTACAAGCTATACTATCTAGGAGGATTGCCACTTCCCTACTAAGTCAGAGAATCCTTGCAGGTGACATCATTTGTACCGACATGAATAAAAACAGATCCATACTTCCTTGCATTAAGCTGTTCTAAAACTTGTCTCACATCTTCTATTGTTGCTTATGGCAAGCATAACACTATTCGATGTTCATTATCTTCTCTGCATATATAAGTATCAGTTCCTCTAATAACTGAATCTACAATTACAAGAATATCTTTGCTGGCCAGATCTGAAGAATCTTCAGCTTCTAATACAGTCATTTCTGCTCTGTCAATTGTTACGAAGGATAGATCTTCATCACTATTAGTCTTATTAATCCCACTGTTTTCATTGTGTATTAAAGTCTCATCCAGCTGGCACTGTAAATCCACAGCTTGATCCATGTAGTTAACATCTGTCTTTCTCTCCTTTTTTCTTACAGTAATGTTTTTCAATCCTTCCACGTTCAGTTTTGATTTCTTCCTTTTCACCTGCCCTTTGCCTCTTTTTTCTACCTTTTCCATTGGAAAGGTGATGCATTTTTTTCTGTAGACTGAGGGTTTTCTGACAGACAGATATCTTCATTTCCTGTCACCAGTGTGTTACATAACAAAGCAGGATCCTTTTTACTACGTATTCTCTTTCCTTTACAGTCATTGGTCAGTTTCCTTTTCTTCCTTGTTATTTGTTGTGAACTTCTTTCTTTCTTTCTTTTTTGTTTTCTTCTAAACAAACTGGGTTCTCAAATTGCAGAATTCCAGAGTTGTCAGGGGGCATCGTCATGTTTCATAGGTGATGAATGGTCTTTGCAGAAAATAGATGCATCATTTCCTAAATGTGTTCTATTTGTTGTATGTCTAACATTATTTAGTTCATCAGTCCAGTCATTAATATATGAATCAGTTCTCCAATCCATGCCGATTGCACAAGTTCAATCATCATCATTAAGTCTAGATTTACTTTTAACAATGGTAAGCAAATCATCCAACTTTTGACACGAGGAACACAGATCACCAGTGTTATTAGGTCTTACCTTATATAATTGGCCTGGCTATGTTATGTACTATTTCATTGTGAGAGTAATTTTATTCAGTGCTGATGTGATGTTGAGGTTTAAAAATTCATCCTAAAGCTAGATGATAATCTAAGGGCTGTTCCTCTTTAAACATCTAGATCTCATCATGAGGCACATTGTATGCTTGGGAAAATCTATACTTTGCTTATAGAAACTAGAATTTATGTGAATTTTTGCACCGTTCTGATTGATCTTCAAAGTTTATAGCTGTTGTAAAGATGACAAATTTAATAATACTATATATAAATAATAGTGTTAAAAGGCTATTTAATAAGGGCAATTCCTAATGTGTCTTACCATTTCTTGCCTTGTGTAAAAATTTTAATATGGTAGATGTGTGATGGAATAGTTGGTGGTGTTTTAGGGCAGTTTTTTTTCTTACTCCAAAATGGAGAAATATTTTATTAATTTTTCTATGATTTCTTCACATAGTAGTAAGGGGTATATTACAAACTCTTATCCTAAACTATGTCATATTCAATACTCCTTGCTTGACATACCAAAGTTTTCTTCCAGCAGTTTGATAGTTGTGGTTAGACATGGGTTTCTGTCACGAAGATTTAAATGCCGATTGGCTACAGTGATAATTGTTTTCTTTTTCTTTGAGATTGTTTTGCTGATATGTCAAGTTAATCTTAATTGCATTTCAAACTACAAATTATAACTACTCTGTATGTAGCTAATAGAATCTTGGAATGTTAAAGGTCTACAAATACTTAAAAAGAGGAAATTGTTGTTGCACTTATTTTTTAAATTTAAAGCTGAAGTTATATTTATACAAGAAACACATGATGTCAAGTCAATGGTAAATCACTAAGAAAAAATAGATTAATACCATTATAGAATGAGGTTACAAAACAAATAGTTCAGGCATTGCAATTATAATTAAAAAAAAATCTTTCAAAAAATCAATTCATCATAATTCTGACTCCGATGGAAGATGGTGCTACTTTACTATTGAAAACACGTTTTTGGATAAACCTGTATTATTAAACATTTATGTTCCCTGCAATGGACAACAAGCATATATCATGTTGCTGTATAAAATATTAAGCCTTTTTCCCAACCATTACTACAGTGGCAGGGATGGAAATGCAATGGCAGAACCAAATGTCGTTGGAACAAATAGGAATAAAGCATACAAAGATCATGTATCCAAGGCTGTTGCCGAACTAAAATCAGACTTTAATATCTTTGATCCTTTTAATCTTCAGAGGAATAATAGCCTAACTCAGAAATATATATATATTATTTTTAGTGTCACAGATCTTGGACTAGAATTTAATTTGTTTTGATATCAGAAGTCTTTTTAAACTTCAACTATACCTTTCTTATTGAACCTAGGTTCTTTTCAGATCATTCCAAAATTTCCTAATCATTAATTTGTCCAGTTTTTTTCAGAATAGAAACAGAGTTGGACATTACATCCTAGTTTATTCCAAAAAGAAGATGTAAAAAAGGAAATCTTTTATCTATTAGAAAGTTTTCTTCAAAATTATGTCAATTCACAAATTCCTCTGGATATTTAATGGCAGCTGTCACAAATCAGAGGCATATTTATAAGTAAATAGACTTATTAGAAATTATATAATCTTAAAGAATCAGAATTAAAAGTGAAAACTAATAGATTTGAACATGATTTACAGGCTAACTTTACAGACAACTGTGAAATGTATAGCTGACTCCAAAAAGAACTTTATATGCTAAATATTAAGCAACAGACATTTTATGAAAGGAAAACCGTAGTGAGATGCTCTGAATAGGAGCAAACATCATCTAAGTTTTTAGCAAGAATAACAAAAATATGTAACACTCCACCCTTGATAACTGAGATCATATATCAGAACAAATGTTACAAAACTAGAGAAGAAATCATGGGAAGTTTTGTGCAAATTTATACTAACCTTTATGGAGAACATAAGCTTAATTTTTCCATGAAATAATTGAAAAGGTTCTTGGGAAATCTGTCTTTTCCAAAACTTAATAAGACTCAACCAGATAAGATTATTGCACCATTTAATCAGCAAGACATCTTATTTATTATTAACAACCTTAACTCAGGTAAAGCACTGGGTTCATATGGTCTAATCACTGTTTCTATAAAACTTTTGCCAGTTTCTAAAAATTTATTATATATATTTAATTATATAGGTTAGCATGGTAATTCTGATCTCTATATGAGTAATTCTAAAACAATTCTCATCTGTAAATCAAATCTGGATATCAGATGTCCAGCAAATTATAAACCAATATTATTTAATAATATTGATATCAAGATTTTAAGTGATAGTTTAATAAAGATGTTTCTTGTTTAAAACAAACAAAAAATATATATTTGCTCTAATTTTAGAAAACAGGCTGAAACCTATCTTGCCACAAATATCTCTTTTTAAATCTGGTTTCATGCACTCCAAATAAACTTGTCATCATACATTAACATTAGATACATTAATTATGCCATCTAAACATTATAATTCATCTCAGTTTTTGCTGGACTTAGATGTCTCAAAAGCATTTGATAGATTAAACTTAGATTTTCTCTTTGCAGTTCAGATGTACTTCGGTTTTCCACATCCTTTTATTAATCTTATAAAAATTCTTTAATTGAATGCATATACTTCTCTACTTATTCATAAAATTTTCTCGTCTCCAATTAAGCTAATAAGTGATACAAGACAAGGTTGCCCCCTTTCCCTTTACCTATTTTTTACACAATATCAAATGAAACCTTAAATGTACAGAGTTTGAACAGACCATGTAAATTTCAAATTTTCTAACACATCTTGTATACAATTTTTTTTTTTTTTTTTTTAAGGACAACGATGGGAAATCATTTGTAAATTCTCAACAGGACAGCACTTTTCATCCTTATCACTTGATCCTACTTTAAAAAAAATCTGTTATCAACTGTTTTTCTCCAGAATTACAATTCCTTACTGTAGTTTTTGGTTTCACTTTTAAAAATGAGTTATCATGCCATGGAAAAGTCTACTCCTGTCTCTTAAATCCTGACATCAAGACTGCTGCAGATCGACAGTAGTTGTCTTCAAGCTCCCTCCCCCAAACTGACATCAGCACTACCATCTTTGCATGGTATTGAAAAGTAAGCAATACCCCCCCAATGATCTGATATCAGAGGTCTGCTATTGATCCAACACCATGTTGTGTGAAACTCCCTTTCTTTGCTACTGTGTCCTGCAGGTTGCATTCCAGTGACAGACTATTTGGAAAGCTTCATATCTTCAGCTAGTCTCTTTTTCTGCATTATACTATTTGAGTGATGAAGTGAGTTTTAAAACTGTTATTGTAACTTGGCATTAGTTTTAGCTGCAGCTGAGATCATTCTCGTACCTTTGAACTGTACTGATTTTTGCAGAATGCCAACATTTGTGAATCATTTATTTGGTCCGTTTTTCATAAAAAGTTTATATGGCTAACTAGTGGCAAATCCTTAAGACACATGCTAGTGCAACACCTAATATTCTATCAAGTTTCTAAGTTAGTAAGAGGAATAGTTAAGTGTCCCTATTGTTGGGCATTTGTCCAGACTTCTTGGTCTAAGAGATTTAGATATTTCATCGAGTTCTTGATTGTCTTCTGCAAGTTTTTCCAGTGAACATCTTGAATGCTGCTGGTCGACTTGCACCATGTGCTGCAATCCACATTTTGCAATTGTGTTAGAGGTTTTTTTTTTCTTTTTAAAACAAAAATGTGGAAAAGCACATAGTACAAGGTGACTCAGCATAGATCAGAATCCTGCTTTATATCTGAGCATAGTAGTTTGTACAATGCATGCATTCAGTGACAGTATTCAAGGTTAATGTGCACTCTTTGCAACTGTATTGATTTAAGCAGAATTGCTTGCTTTTTAACTTGTGTTTGGTCCGCATATTTGGTACTGTTTTCTAACAAACTAGTGGGCAATTTTTCTCTACTGAAGTTTTATAATAAAGACGGTTTTATTTCACACTTTGTAGCCTTCAGCAACTTCATGCAAATGCATAACTGCATATTTTATCTAAATTCAAAGTTGGTAAGTGCAATAATTAGAAACTGGCTGTATTGTTTGTCATTTTTCCTACTGTTAGCTGCTTTCTCTTTCTCTTAAAAAGATTCAAAGAAACTTTGTCATTTAGGACCACACAAATGTAGCCTAAATGAAGTTACAAATGTCAGATCATGAGAGAGATGCAGTGCAAATAATACAGATACAGCAGGATCAGAGGATAGCATACAAAAGAAAACAACACAAATGACATGCCAGAGGTAAGTCACATTAGAAAATAATACAGATACAGCAGTATTAGAGGATAACATAAGAAAGAAAACAACACAGATGACATGCCAGAGGTAAGTCACATTACATGCATACTCAATACCCATTATCCAATGATAATGTGAGAACCAGTTGTGGGCCAAATGGGTCAAATCAGCTAGTATTTTTAAAAAAAATGTAACATTTTTAAGGAGAAGTTGTGAATGTTTGGTTGTGTCTTTGATTATCTGTACTTTTTTCCTGGGTACAATTTATGATGCTGGTCTACTCGTACCATGTGTTGTAAGCCACATTTTGCTGTTGCTTTTGAATTCGCCATTTCTACAAATGGAGATACGGAAAAGCAGATGGTACACACAGACCTGGCATATATCAAAGTCCTGCTTTTTATCTTAGTGCATTCAGTGACGTATTCAGGGCTCATGTGCACTCCGCAGTTTTCATAAAGTCCTGCATTTTATCTTAGTGCATTCCGTGACGTATTCAGGGCTCATGTGCACTCCGCAGTTTTCATAAAGTTCTGCATTTTATTTTAGTGCATTCAGTGACGTATTCAGGGCTCATGTGCACTCCGCAGTTTTCATAAAGTCCTTCTTTTTATCTTAGCGCATTCAGTGACGTATTCAGGGCTCATGTGCACTCCGCAGTTTTCATAAAGTCCTGCTTTTTATTCAGGGCTCACATGCACTCCGCAGTTTTCATAAAGTCCTGCGTTTTATCTTAGTGCATTCAGTGACATATTCAGGGCTCATGTGCACTCTGCAGTTTTCATAAAGTCCTGCATTTTATCTTAGTGCATTCAGTGATGTATTCAGGGCTCATGTGCACTCCGCAGTTTTCATAAAGTCCTGCGTTTTATCTTAGTGCATTCAGTGACGTATTCAGGGCTCATGTGCACTCCACAGTTTTCATAAAGTCCTGCATTTTATCTTGGTGCATTCAGTGATGTATTCAGGGCTCATGTGCACTCCGCAGTTTTCATAAAGTCCTGCTTTTTATCTTAGCGCATTCAGTGACGTATTCAGGGCTCATGTGCACTCCGCAGTTTTCATAAAGTCCTGCTTTTTATCTTAATGCGTTCAGTGACGTATTCAGGGCTCATGTGCATTCCGCAGTTTTCATAAAGTCCTGCTTTTTATCTTAGCACGTTCAGTGACTTATTCAGGGCTCATGTGCACTCCGCAGTTCTCATGCTTCTTGTCAGCTGTTAATGACTCATGTTCATACATTGTGACTAAATTGATTTTAGCATAATTGGTGCTGCGGTAGCATTGTCGCCTCACAGTAAGACGCTCTCCGGTTTGATTCTCAGCTAGAGTGTCTTCTGCGTGGAGACATGCGTGAATGGGCATACCTTTGTTGAAGGTTGTGTGTCAGGCCTGGCAAGCCGGTACGTAAAAATCAACTGCCAATCATTAGCGGACCGGAGTTCCACTGTGGCGACCCCTAACTGGGAAAAAGCCAAAAGACACAAACAAGCTTGCTGTTTGACTCATGTATTTGGTTCTTTTTTGTTGCATTTTGTTCTCTGTCAAACTAGCAGCCAACCTTTGTCTGTTGTATTTGTATAATAGAGAGTTTTCACACTCCATAGCCTTCAGGAACTTTATCCTAATGTAAAACCCCATACTCTAGCTAGAGCCTAAGTTGGATAGAGCAATATATAAAAAATGTGGTTGTTTGTTGCTTGTCTGTACTTCTTTTTTGTTTACTGTGTACAGCTCATGATGTTGGTGTATTCACACCACGTGCTGCAATCCATGTTTCGCAGTTGCTTTTGACTTTCTTTTTAGAAATGGAAACATGGAAATGCACATGGTACAAGTATACCCAGCATGTACCAGTTGCCTGATTTTTGTCTTATCATACTGAATTGTATATCGGTTTGTTCTCTGGCAATTTATTGGCAAATTGTAATGACTGAGATTAGAAAATAATGAATGACAGTTTGGTTTCACGCTGCATGGCCTTCAGTAGTTTAATGGTAATCCGATACCCAATATCTCATGCAATTTTTTAATTAGTACTATTTTTAAAGTATCACTATATTTAGGTGTTTGTTTACTTTTAAGAGCTTTATGCCACTTTTCTTGCTCTAAGAGGCTAAGAGGTATGCTCATTCTCTCGAAAGCTCTCATGACAGTTCCAAGCTGCAGCCGGGTTAACATTTGCTTGTGCAGTTTATATCTATGTATTTTGTCTACTCACACCAGTGTAAAAACTAAAGTCTATGTAGTCTGTCAAATGAACTTATTCCATGCATCATACAGTACTTAGTAAGCTTTCTGTAGCTAAAACAGTCCTGATTTTTGCAGAATGTCACGTTTTTTTTGTCATGTTTTTGGCCTGTTTCTCCTAAAATGTGTTTTTTGGGAAAATCATAGAGTACTGAATTCAGAAGATATTAGCAGGTATTTAAGTTTTAGACTTCATACCCTTCAGAAAAATTCATGTTAATTCAAAACCTGTTCTATCAACTTTCAAAGTTTGTAGGAGCAATAATTGTAGATTGACCCTATTTTCTGACCATTATTTAAGAGATTATCCAGATTTCTTACTCTAGGAGGTTGAGAGGTATGGTCACACACAGCAAAGGAAATCCACTGTGATGTGGACCATGAGTGGTAGATCTGTTCTGCGATACAACTAGTGTATAAAGGCAGATATGAGAACTGAAAACAGTTATAACAGGGGTAATTCAGGGACCATAAGTTGGATGGATGCACCTTAGCAGTAAACCATATGTAAGTCAGCATAGCTTTTTAGCTTGGGAAGATTTTCAAGAATTCAGGGACAGAGAAATTATATTGATGACAATCAGCACCTATGCCTTGACACCACGCAGTTCCTCTTACAGCATGAGATTTGATGCGGCAGTGAACAGCTACTGCTTGGTCCTTTTATGTGTATCTTTACAAAGTTTTTAAGGTCATATTTATCTCTAGATTTGCTAATGTCACAGAGGCCAGTGGATGAAAAAGGGAGACTGTGACTTGTACCAGTGACCCTACATTACACACTCATCACCTCACTCCAGCTCTATAACTATATAATACTGCTGCTGGATGTCTGGCATTGTCACCCAGCCCATGTTCTGGCAGAGCTGCTTGTATGACATGGGCAGTAAAGACACCCTGATGATAATGGCTGATTTACAACAACGATAGCATGAATGAGCAGCGAGGAGCACGTGTGTATACGCTGTCATGAGTACCTGCTGACTAGGCAGGTGTTTACTGACGGCTGAGAATGTACAGAGTATTAAGGTCTTGTTAAATTATTTAATGTTGCTGACATACGATAGGACATGATCATCGACTCTTGCTGCTTAGGCTTCTCACAGTCACTCGCCCCATGTGCTTGTAGGGTCTGAAACATCATGACTATGGATGCCCCATGTGTTTGTAGGGTCTACAACATCTCATGACTGTAGATAATTGATTGGAAATGTAAGTACACAAAGGACCCTAGTAATTGTGCAATGCTTAGTTGAATTTCTGTGTTTGGGGGAATTAGAGAATTATATCTATTAAGGAACTAGCATAGATTAAATATCCTAGCCTGTTATGAAATTATTATGTTAAACTAATTACAGATATTCCTGTGAGTAAATTACAAGGGAAATAGATAAAGGCCAACTAGAGGATGCGGTGTCACAAGATTTTGAAAATGCATTGCATTATGTATTATAGAACAGGTTCGTTACCAAACCAGAGGACATGGGTATTAGTGAGGGGATGTAGATTAAAAAAAGTGCATCTGCAGGGGATTTGAGGGGATAGCAATGAAAAGTGACTCGCCCAAAGGGAGATGCATGTGTTGTGGTGTACTGCAGAATTCAGTTATATTTCTTATGCTATTTAAAATTTTATGACAGATTCATCATGATGATTAGAAGATGATATTGTACGTGCTGATGATTCAAAGGTAGGTGCGATAGTCTAGAACAGAAAGATGGACAAGTTTTCAGAGACCTAACAAAACTTGAATGATGGGCAGAAAATGGTAACTATTTTTTGAAGATCAGATGCAGTGTGATTTATTCTGGTTAAAAAAATCTGAGTGTACATATGTTTTTAATGGAGCTGTGTGGAAAATGAAGACAACAACAAGAATTTAGATGTTCAACTTGAAAAGGTAAAGTCAGTGTCAACAAAGTAAATAATGGATGGTAAACATAAGAACCGAAGTTATGTATAACTTCAGAAAAGCATAAAATAAAATGGAAGGAAATGCATGTAAATGGAAGTTAACTGTACAGTGGTGCAACCTCTTGTGCTGATAACTTAAAGCATTAATTTTACATTTAGCATTTAAGGGCTATAGACAAAGAAAATAGACCCTGGGTGTTCTGTTTTGGTCTTTTATTGTTAAATTACTTATTTTATTTATGTATGTTACTGATGTCACTGAATAGTATTCTTCTGAAGTTGCACCTTTGGAAGAAATGGCATTCATTTGGCAAGAAAAACATGCGTGGTTGAGTGTGCCGATCTGAAAGATAAGTTTCTGGTGAAATGGTGGTGGTATTATATGTGACAGCTTTGATAGCTCATGTGATGTTCTGCAGATTCAGCCTTCTAATGACTAATTCTGCAACTGAATGTGTTTCCCAAAAGTAACAACTAACAAGTTGTAATGACGAGCAGTGGTGGTGGTAGAAGTGTATGCTAATGCTTGTATAATGACAACTTATTGAACAACCTTACTTAAACGATCAGCTTAATGCTCACAAATGAGGCAAAACAAGATGCTAGTGTGATTTATGTATGAAAGCCATGACTCAATGCTGGTTCATGCTGTATAAATGAACTCTGATGAATGTTCCAAGGCATACATTGAAATGTGCTGAAAAAGAAGCATTTCTAAATCCTGCATTGCAATTTTTGAACTGTATTTTACTGAATTGCTACTTTACTTTACAAGTTGTTTGCTTTTGTGGCTGCTGCTTTCTGTGCTTTGACCATTTGAGTACTGCTACATTTTCATTTTAAAGCATACGCTAGATTCAGACTGATCTATCACATGACCACTAAAACGCGCCATCGAACATTGAGTGCTGCCCACCACTCTTGTGGCAGGCGTGTGTAGGCAAACACCTTTCGGAGTTAGGGATTGTTGGAATAAGGCTCAGTCTAAGCTTTCCTATTTATTAGTTTGATTTAAAACCGTTTACCTTCACTTTTAATGTAAGCCTTGCATTTGCGTGAGTAGGTACTCAGTTTTCTGGAGCTGACCGAGTTTGGCGACTTTAGTCAGACATCTGGAGTGAATCTGAACTGAAATTTGCTGTGCATAATCGGGCATAGAAGCAAACACCTAGAAAGACAATTTTCCCCAGATATCTTCCAGGGAAGCCTGCTGACATTCCTTGCTGCACTCCTCGCAATGGCCGTGCGCACCGCTGCTGCACTTTGATGTACTCAGTTGCACACTGAGAAGTGTTGAAGCAGTTTTCTGCCATTAATCCTCTACTGAAAAGCCACTTTTGTCCATCTGGCCCACTCCCCACTATTTACTGCACTATAAATCTGACATAATAAATGGACAGTTTCCCAGCATTTCTCTGGTTATACTGATTGACATGGGCATCCTGCGACAATGTAGTAATTGCCTCAAGTATACAGACAACCGGTTACTCCTAAACAAATACAATATGTGAGAGATGTATCTCCACTATATATTACAGGTAGACTCCAAATCATACTGGAGGTAGAAAAGGGATTCAGTAATGCATTTCTTCTGAGCACGTCAGTATTTCCCTAGTCATTCCATACAATGTCAGATGGTACCTGCTTGAGGGAACTTAACCTAGATGTCCTTGTATTAAACAATCCTTTGGTAATTAGTGACACTGAAGTCACCAATGCCCACAGTGGTTTGTTTGAATATAAGAAAGGAAATTAGGAAAACAAAAAACACAATTAGATATGCATAATGAATAGTGATGTGTATATTTATAAAGGGAAATGCAGATTGTATAACTATGTGGAAAACTGAAGACTGTAATAACAATTAAATATGGAGTTTAGACACTGCATGGTGACTTGCAGAAATGTGCATGTAACAGGAGACTTTTGTGATATAGTACATGCATTAGTTTTTTATTTTTGGTTATAGTGCATTTCAGCCCGGGGCTGCATCAGGAAATGGTCACACTCTGGATCAGTGGACATTTCTGGTAAACCAATCTCAAAAATACATTCCAGAAATCAGACAAGCCCTGCAGTCATGACAAATTACTGGGAGCAAGCAGAGGCAGACCTACAGTAAGACGTAAATGCCCAAAGCCATATATTTCTAATCTCTTTGATTCTGGATAATGCTCAGTTTTGTAATCATAGTTTGCACATGCGCATTACGACATTTTTATAGGGAGAAGTACTGGTGATTTCAGTAAATATGTGATACCTCTATCTTAGATTTTTGTTTTCACATGAGTATTTTAGCCAAACAGGAAAGCCCTGATAATTGCACCAGAAAGATTTGATAGATAGGTATTTTGAAATGCTATGAACCATGGATCTCGTATTTCATGAGAGGAGGAGGCTATGGTGTGGTAAAAATAAGTGGCCGAAAGAAAAGTCTAGAACTAGGAAACAGTGGATGAGTCAAGTCTTCTGCCGTGAGCTGTCAGTCAAAGTAGCAACAGCTCAAATTACCTTTAGCACTTTGACAGCTAAGGAAGTAAAGTGGGAAGGGGAGATGAGTTGAAGAACTGCAACTTAGGCATCACAAAAGTGTGCAAATTAACATCTCTGAAAAGAAGAAGCAGTAAAAAATCACTTCGAAAGTCTGTTCTGTGGCTTTCTCTGGATTTGTTTTTTAAGTAGTCATTGAACTGCAGGAAATGTTACTTCAAATTGAGTGAAAGACACCAGTGTGTGCATGTAAAATGAATGCAGTCACAGCAGCTTTTGAACAAAGAAGCCTGCATGATGTAATGTGTTAAAGACAAACACTGCTTTGTGGGATATCTGGAGGATTAGGAAGAGTTCAAATTCTCTTCAAGATGCTAGACCTCATGTGGTCAGACTCTCAAATTATATATAAAAATACTTAAAAATCTGTAAATAGTCCCAGAGTGGTGGTTAAAATATTGGAAACATCAAAAAATGATGAAATGAACATGCTTTTTGAGTCTGTGGGTGAGTTTCTCCTCTAAAGAAACAAAATTATTAGGGCCTTTATAAGCATAGCAGTGCAACCCAAATGTGACCCACAAATCTGATTTATTTACTGAATGCCACTGTCAGTCAGAGACATGGGTGAATTTCTGTTCACCCATCCATTGGTCCAAGTGCTTTTAAATAAGGATAAGGGAGAACATCACAAGGACGGGAAGCCCATTCCAGAGACTGGGAATTATCTGCGAAACATATCCGTCTCTCCACTATGCCCTATTCAGATGTCACACAAAATTTAGACCTTTTAATCTGTTAGTTCTTATGGTGCTTGTTTTACAGATGTGCAAGAGGTTCATCAAATCAGGGTACATGGATGCTTTGTATGCCAGGCAAAGATCACATCTCAGAAAACTGTGATGCTGAGTAAACAGACAGGGCTTTGAGGCAATCTGCCTAGAACATTGTTTACTCCCTGTATTCTTTTTGTAAGGAACCTTGGTAGACATTCCAGTTGCTACATGTGTCCAGTCTGGTATATACCAAAGGGGGCATTATACTCTATGATGGATCTGAAGGCCAAGTAGAGTGGTATGATGGCCTTTCTGCACCTACATGCTATGTCCTTGTTTATAAGTTCAGAAACATAGAAGGATTGTCCTACTATGTTGGCTGAAGTCTAGGTTACAGTCCACATGAGTTCCTAGATATCTGACTAGTGAATCAGCTTTTAGGGTTGCATTACTGATCATGTATTTCCCTGGGGTGGTCAACTTCCCAAAAGGTACTATAATGCGTTTCTTGGTAATGAGTTTTAAGCCCTTTGGCACCATGTGCTTGTCAGTGTTAGATCTTCCTGAAGGGTTTTCTCATCATGGGGAGATTCAGTGACTGCTCTCAATTTGCAGTCATCTGTGAACTTAGTTAGCCAGAGGCCTTTGATGTTGGCCTTGACAGCCAAGAAGTAGATGCCAAAGAGGAGATGGCCTAGTGCAAAGCTCTGAAGGACTCCACTGGTGAACGACCTCTTTGTGGAGGTAGCCTCACTGATTCTTACCTCCTGGCTCCTGTCGGTGAGCTCGCTAGCTATGCAGCACGTTATAAAGTTCCAGAGGTTTGTTGACGATGCCTGACTGGAGTATTATATCACATGCTTTAGCCAGATCTAGGTAGGCAGGATGCACCGTATTATATCAAATGCTTTAGCCAGATCTAGGTAGGCAGGATGCACTGTATTATATCAAATGCTTTAGCCAGATCTAGGTAGGCAGGATGCACCGTATTATATCAAATGCTTTAGCCAGATCTAGGTAGGCAGGATGCACCGTATTATATCAAATGCTTTAGCCAGATCTAGGTAGGCAGGATGCACCATTTTCCCTTCTTCCATTGCCTTCGTGACTCTTTCAAAGAAATCCACCAGATCCAGTAAGCATAACCTTCCTTTGACAAAGCCAAACTGGAATAGATCTAGTGTCTGGAGGTCTCCTATGCTCTTGTTTATAATTTCCATGATAATTCTTTCAGCGGCTTTGCAAATAAGACTAGTCATGCTAATGGGTTTGCAGTTTCCAGGATCTGTTTAAGGTCCTCCTTTATGAAGGTGGATGACCATCACAGTCCTTCAGTAGTGTGACATAAAGCCAGTTTTAAAATTATAGTTAATGACTCCAAAGGTCCTGATAAGTTGAATTTTTGACTGTTCAGCAGGCATCCTGGGATGTTATCTGGGCCATTGAGGTCCTGTTCTTGGCTTTAGTGAGTGCAGCCAGTACACCCCTAATTATAGCTGGAAGGGTTATGTTTGAGGGTATTATTGGGGGTATGGGTTATAGTGAGAGGGGGGTAAAGTTGGAAGTGGAGTTGTCTGCTAAGAGGTTCACTCTGCCCCTAGGCTCAGTAATTGTGGCACCATTAACCACCACATCAGCACATTGCTGTGTGCTGCACTTGAGATTTTTGACATAGCTGTAGAAGCCTTTATGATTATCTTTCACCTAGGAGGGTATCTTAACCTCAAAGATGGCCTTCATTTGACCTAATTAGTCCTCTTAGTTGCCTATTTACTTTGATGAGAGAGGTTCTGTTTTTATGGGAATTACCCTTCCTGATTTTTGCCAAATTATTTCCATTCATTGTATATCCTGTTTAATTTGTGATGCCTGGGCTTTTGGTAGGTACAGTAGCTTCTATGTAGCCATTAACATGATTGTACAGAGTTCCTGAGAGCAATTCACCATTGGCTGGTATGTTTTCAGGGTTTGGAGGGGAACTGAATTTTGACAAACCATCACTTAATAACAAAAACATTTGCTTTGGAATAGCTCTTAGCTGTCGCTGCTTTTAGTGGGATTACAGATTTGATTCTGATTTTGAAAGAGACAGCTTTATAGTCCGACCTTACCAGGGAGGATGAGACATGGGGGGGCATAGTATTCTCCCTTATTTGTCAGCATAAGGTACAGTATGCCGGCCTCTAATGGGTGCTCTCACTATTTGGTTAAGGGTGTCAGCAGATTTGAGGCCGAGGAAAATTCAAAAACATAATTGAGCAGTTTTGGAAAAAGAAGACATCATTTTTTTTTTATAAAATTATTATAAAAATATGAGAAAAACTTAGTATTCTATATAAACAGGTAGGATCAGAAGAAGAAATCCTACCACCTTCCCTAACAGTTAAAATTAGAATAGAGGATTATGATCGGGTCTCAGATGTTAATAGTGGTATTATGTGTTCAAGACCTGGATGTCAAGATAATAACTTTGATAACAAAGCTTGAGAGGTGCATTTCAGCATCCATGTTGACAACACATAATGTAGGGTTACAGTCTGAGACCTGATAGTATATGGAACTTCATCTGTTACTACTACTAAAAGTTGCAGAAAAAAAGTGTAGTGTGTTTTGCTGGCTTTCAAAGTCATAAAACTCTTAGGGACCACTGTCAAAAACACAGCATATCACATCTTATGATGGGGAAAGAAAGTCAGGGAAACACAACAGGTAGAAAGAAAGCTGTTTTCAATGTTGCTGCTGTCATTTGCTGGTCAGTACTAACAGGTTTTACTATCTAGCTCAATGCCCGATCTTAACAGCTTAAGTAGGGGTGCATAACAGGTAAGATCGGGTCTTGTGCTACAGAAGCACTACTGGTTTGCTCATGATATCAAAGTGTAATCATGCACCATGATAATGTTATGTTGAGGATTAATACTAAAGAGGAAGATGTAGTACAGATAACACCAGAAATTATATGATGGATAGATTTGTAATATGTGAAAAAAATATACAAAATTAAATGGATAAACCTTTTTCATCCTAAAGTCTGAACCAGGTCTTTCCCAGGAGAAGATGTGGATTAAAAATATTAGAAGGTTGCTGAGTACACTTATTAATCGATGATTTTAACAAATGAGTACATCAGGGAGTGTCAGCTGATGTGAATCGATTATTTTATGTGTGTCTGCTAAGATTGATATGGAAATGGAAACAAGCTGTTTCATAATGGCTATAAAATATCGCTATATATGTTTCAAAAATAATGAAACACTTGATGACACATTGCTTACCAGCAGAAATATAAATGAGTACACAAGAAGAATATGTTATAATGAGGAATGTGTGTTACTCTGTACATTAGACATAGAAAAGACTTATGATTCTGTTTTGCATGCAAAATTAATATACAGTATATCTTATCAGCTTTATGTAGTAGCCCAAAGTTTGTGAGCTACATTAAAGAAGCTGATGAAATTTCTTGCTCAAAACCATATATTAATGCTGCAATATGGGTCGATAAATGCATACCCATAGATGCATATGATAAGCGTGCCCATTACGTTTGCTTTTACTTGGCAGGTACTCTATTACAGTGCTGCATCATGTTAGCATTCAGATGTCTACAACATGCTGCTGAAATGTTAATCATATATGCAGAAGATACATTACTGTATGCTGATAAATTTCAGCATTTTCAATCTATACTCGACATGGAAAGGGCACTGCAATTCTTACAATTACCTGTTAATTATAAAAAGTGGTACTGGATACAGTTCTCGTGTAGAAACGGATATGAATTCTTTCTGTATTAGGCATATAATTTGGTTCTATGGACACTGGTTATAATCATCACTGGGAAGACATTTTACAAGTTATGCTGAGTAAAGTTCAAAATGGAAAATATATTCTATGTGTTATGAAAAAAAGTGCAGTTATTGAAAACATACATTTTCAGTAGAACGTTATGAAGCCTGGGTTTGGCTACTTACTAAAAAATGTAAACTTAAACTTCTAGGTATTTTCAAAATGTAAACTAAGCTTCTATGTATTTTCTTTTCTGTTATACAAGGAAATAAAAGGATAAATAATAATAAATAAATAAATAAAGGATAACTTTTGTATAGGCCTAAGCACAATGGTGGACTATATATGATACATTTCGTTCTAACATATTATTGATACTTTATTGACGTTATTAGAAGATACAAATAATGCATTTTTAAACCATACTTGACTACTTGTTATATTAGTTGAAGGTTTAGAAGAACATTAGAACAGGATAAAGTTTTGTTACACTGTTAGAAATCTCTCTCTCTCTCTGTGTCACACACACGCACACACACACACAATGTCTGTTTCTGAGGTATATTCTGAGCACCAGATTTTCAACCCTAGCATTTTTTAAGATTTCTTTTTTAGTCAATTGTAAATAAATAGTGTACTTCCCGTTCTAGGCACAAGACAATAATAAGCACTGTATCTAACACCAGTAACTTACTAACTCCTGATGGACTGACACCAGAGTGAAAGTGTGAGTAATTGCAAAACCTATGTTGATCCAGTAAAAGGTATTACATCATGTCTGTGTTCCAGTGTCTTTTGGTTTTCTGCTAGTGGACCAACATGGCATTTCTTTATTTTTTTCTTTTGCTAAAGCATCATTATTTAAAAAATATAATTGAAATGTATTTTATTTGTGGTCAGCTAGAATCTTTTGACTGTTTTTCTTGAATACAATAGTGTTAGACATTTGGAACACATTTAGGAAATAGTACAAGTAAAACCAATTGTGTACTTCTGTTAATGATTTAATCAATGATTTTGTTAGTTATGGCATTGTAAGAACTAAACCAAATACAAGACCAACAAACTTATTAAATAAAACAAAAAACGGTGCAGGCGAATGGACGCTTGTTAGAACCAATTCTCTTTAATAGAGATAAAATGTTAGCGCTTTCATTTAAACAGTGCTAAACTTTATCAGACCTTGATGAAGTTCTGTTTAAACAAAAGAGCTAACATTTTATCTTTATTAAAGAGAATTGGTTCTAACAAGCTTCCATTTGCCTGCACCATTTTTTTGTTTTATTGTAAGAACTAAGCAGGTTACTTTAACTGAAATATTTAAATGGATGTATATCTTTTGGAAAATTTGTTGTGCCAGCTGGGCTAAGATGTTGCATAATAAAGTACAAGACATAGAATATAGTTGTTTGCGGATTCTTTGTTTTGTATAACAATATTGTACATCTTTTTAAGTGCACTGATAATGTCTTTGTTGAGATTTGTTGTAATAAAATGTATTTATGTATTTTTATAGAATAAAATTAATGTAAATCCCTGATTTTTTTCAATAAGTGCCATGGGATGTTTTGCATTCACCTGGTCAACCATCAGCTGAGGCAGATGGGACCTCAGTTTAACATCTCGTCTGAAGGATGGCATGCTAAGTACATACTGCACCAAAGTGCCAACAATTAAAGTTAATCCAGTTAGCTGGAGTGGGAGCAGAACCCGTAACCTTCTGATTTTCCAGCACAAAAGTCTGATCTATTAAGCCATTGATACTCCCCCCTTTAAAATTTCTTTTTTTGTTTATTTTCAAAGGACTAGAACAAGGATATGATAAAGATATGCTTAGCGCTGTTGTCCAGGACAATTATTTGTTAGTCTCTCCCTTCTGAATAATGAACAGCTGGAGAATAAGCACTGGCCAAACAGGCTGATTATCTTATATTTTATAGGTTCGTAGGTTCATAGGTTCGTACTAGGCTATCTGCCCTAGGGCATTTATAAACCTAGCCAGAGTGTGTGTGGCTTTCACCACCCCTTAGGATGAGAATACTACGCCCTTTTAGGGTTTAGTTTACTGTGCCTCTGTCTAGTAGTGACACAGAGATGACCCCCGGGGTAAACTTACGATCTCCCATCCACTCGTCAAGATTTCTCTTGAATAGAGTCAGTGAGGGGCTCTGCCTAACATGGATTGGGATTCTGTTCCAGAGTGTAGGGAGCCTCTGGGTTATGAATCTGTCCCTCCAGCATGTCCTATTTATTTCTGTGTTGAGGTTTAAGTCTCTTGCTCTCGTGGCTCTGGTGGATTTGGATTTACTGAGGTGGAGCATGTCCATTAATTCTGGATTGGACATGGCCTTGTACGTCAGGCACAGATCACCTCTGAGTAGGCAGTATGCGACTGAATAGAGCTGGAGTTTTTTCAGTCGGGCAGCATATGACATATGTTTAAGACCCTTTATCCTCTTGGTGAGGAACTTTTGGGGTCTTTCCAACTGCTGCAGGTGTCGGGTAAGATACATCCCAAATGGGGCATTGTACTCAATCATTGGCCTGATAAGAGAAGAGTACAGGGGTACAATGACCTCTCTTGATCTAGATGTGAAACCCTTCATGATAAGGTGGGCAATATAGAAGGTCTTCCTAACCACGTTGGCAATGTGAGTGTCAAATGAGAGGTTACTGTCATCCTGGG
This sequence comes from Protopterus annectens, assembly GCF_019279795.1. Classification (NCBI taxonomy): domain Eukaryota; kingdom Metazoa; phylum Chordata; order Ceratodontiformes; family Protopteridae; genus Protopterus; species Protopterus annectens. The sequence goes on from NC_056746.1 coordinate 1,337,721,450, forward strand.
TCCCAAGGTCCCTGATTACCTCTTCCATACTTAATGGATTACCACCTATGTGGTAATTTGTGGGTACCTTGTTTTTCCCAAAGGGTATGACTATACATTTTTTGGCATTCAGCTTAAGGCCATGGCTCTGGCACCAATTATCCGTTTCTATGAGGCCTCTCTGAAGGATGTTTGTGTCCGCTGGAGTATCAATTATGGTGCCCAGTTTGCAGTCATCTGCGAACTTTGTCAGCCACAAAAATAAATGCCGAACAAGAGGGGTCCCAGGACTGAGCCCTGTGGGACACCGCTTGTAACAGGCTTAGAGTCTGACATAGCTCCAGCAACTCTGACCCTTTGGGTTCTGTCCTTGAGCCAGTTTGCAACCCATCTTGTGACATATGGGTTTACATTTAAGCTGGTGAGTTTGTCTATGATGCCCGAGTGGGGTATTGTATTAAAGGCTTTTGCAAGGTCAAGGTAGGCTGTGTGAACTGCCTTACCCTCATCAATGGCCTTAGTGACTGTTTCAAAAAAGTCGATCAAGTTCAAAAGGCAGGATCTGCCTTTGACAAAGCCAAATTGGGTAGGATCCAATGTCTGTAGGTCCCCAATGTCTTTGTTTATGAGTTCCATAATGATCCTCTCCATAGCTTTGCAGACCAGGCTCATCAAGCTTATGGGGCGGTAATTTCCAGGGTCCATAGAAGCACCGCCTTTGTGAAGTGGTACCACTGTCGCCGTACGCCACTCTTTGGGTACGTATCCTGTAGTAAGGCTAAGATTAAACAGCAGCCTTATGTGTGGGTTTAGTTCCTCTTGGAGTTCATGTAGCACACAGCACACAGAAAAGCAATATTTTTGTTATTCAGAGGCATGGTTTCCATCATTTTTAAAGTACATGAAAACAGTCATTGATTTCAGAAAACTTTCACATTTTATATCAGAGCTTTACTCTTTTGTCCCATAAAATGTGCTATTTCTATAGAATATGGATGATTGCAGTTAGTAGTGACAGTAATTGTAGTTATATGTGTCATATCATTTAATGAACATTATTGTAAATCCTCTAATTCTATTAATGTTCTTAATGAATAGTTCCAATATTGTTAAATTAACTTTGAACTCTTTTTCTTTGTATTTCAGCTTTAGTCCCCAATTCTTCAGCAAAGTAACAGAGTGTTGTAAAAGGAATGGCACTGTAGGATGCTCACTGAAACATTTCTGAAAAAGCCCTGATTCTAGGTTACACAAAGTGGACTGAATATCTTTTTTATTTAGTGTTTATCCCTTGTCTAGTGGTCTCATTACCAGGTAGTTAGCTTAGACTTTAGGGACCCTTTTCATACATGTTAAATAAAGGATCTTCAAGTCCAGATTCCATGTGTGCAGAGTGTTTTAATGGATGTTGCTGAAACATGCTGATTGGCAGTCCACAGGAGAATTCAATGTACAGAGTTTCAAAAACTGTCAGTAATTCTCATAATAAAAATAAGCCTTCTTTTAGACTTGGCCACTTCAAAGAATTCATTCACATTGTCTCTCACAGATTTTTCAGGATGTATTCCCTAACAATGCTGATGCTTCAGACCTTTTTTGTGGTAGGATATCATTCTCCCAGTGAGGCCAGAACTATCTGATCATCACCGTGTAAGGAACCCTCAAGCTGACTAGGACTTAACCCTTACCAGTGCAGCTCTAGGCATCTTTCATTTGCACACGTTGACACAGATTAAAATGTGCTTAACATTACATGACACCAGTGTGTATTTAAGATGCATTCCTTCTTTTAGACATGAAACAAGAATTTATTATCATCTGATCTAGAAAAACAAGACAGCAGTGGAAAATGTTCTGACTGGGTCTCCGGGATAACCCTGTTATTATGTGTTTGAAACATGGATGTTAAGGAATTCATTCTTGAATTGTGTTACTGATGTTGATTTTACAATCTCTGCAGTAAAACTACTCTAACCATGCAGGTTCAGTCAAAGACTAACTTTGAAGGTGTGATCTCAGAGTTAGTATACCTCAGAAGGTGTGATCTCAGAGTTAGACTTTATGTAGTTGTAGGGGATGGGGGTGAAGTGGGCTTGCAAAAAAACACTTAAAAAAGAGTATTTGCTATTTTAACTGTATTTTCCATTTCGATTTATGTGAAGTTAAAACATTTTCTGTTAAAATATGATATAGTTATGAATAATTGGCTTACTACAGAAACAATAAACAGTATACATCTAATAGATTTAATGGCAGATGCAATTAACAATACTACTACTACTATGTATATTCATACCATAACTGAGCTATTAAGCATAAATTAAATAGTGAGATTAATAAATCCTATTTATATAAAAATATTTAAAATAATAAGAAACTATAAATTATTTATTAAAGAATTGTTGGGATTACTTCACAAAGTAAATATTTCAGTCTTAACTGAAGAAGAAAATACATGATGTTGCAATAATCAGCAAACCCACTTCTTGTTTACACTGGAAATTATATTTGTGGAAATATTTCCATAAAGCTTTTTTCACTCCTCATAAAATAAAAATTATGTATAAAATCAGGACATTGCATATTGGAAATATAAATCCATGCTGAAAGCAGATTGGCAACATACAGCTTTTGATTGATTAGTTGTACAACCTATTTGGAAAGAAATTAGCTTTAGACAAGCATTATGGTCTGATAATTTCAACCTTAATAAATCTTTAGTTTTATGTAATGATCCAATCCCTGATACCATTGCAAAGCTACAAAAAAATCTCTTCTTTGGAGTATACGGACAATAGCTAGAAAAATAGTAACTAAAAACTGTAAGAATGCAGTTGTACCCACTGTTGTGGAATTTATTAATATTGTTAAAGTTGTTTGTCAAAATGAATTAAGAGCTATCGAGATGAGAACTAGAATGGCTTCTAACTATAATGTAATAGATTAAATTAAGTGCATTATTAGGACATACAGGTTATTTGCTGAATTATTATAGATTGATATTGACACATTTGTAAATAGTTATTTCTGTAATGTGCGTGTATTTTGTTTTATGTACATATGTTGAAAGTTTAATAAAATAATATTAAAGATGAATCAGGTTTTGATATATCTGTTAATTTTGACTGCCATGTATTGTAAGTAGGATGCTTTGCAGTGGAAGACCTGAAATTGTCCACACCTTCTGAAAACTTTTGGGGCATCTTTTAGCAAATAAGTTATGACTAGCAGCAGAAGCTTCCTTGTTTGCTAGAGACATGTATCTGTTCAAATGTCAAATAGATAAATTACTTTAACATCTGATATATGATATATAGATTTGTTTAGTTATTCATTTGTATTTGTTAACAGAGGAAACCATTGATCTAATTGATCATATTCCTCTTAGTATAAGAAATATATGGTCTCATAATTATGTCATATAGTTCATATGGGATAGTAGTAAATACGAACAAAAATACTTGGAACACAGTAGCAGAACACTATAAACTATCATAAAATGTTTGAAATGTAGTAGGTACAATACTTGGCAATATAACCTAATATGAATAGTATTCCATGTTATTTGAATTGCCCATTTGAGAAAGGCAACAGTTACCAACATCAGATCAGATTGGAAAACAACAAAACCCGCACTATATATTTCACCCTATCATTGATGGCATTTATGTTGCATACTTGGGGAAAAAAGAATAAGATAAACAATGTCACCATTATCTTTTTTGGGTAGGGGGTTAGGCTGCTTACATCACTTTAATTACTACTGTTGGGTTAAGTCTTGAATTAGAAGACATTGAAGTAGCTACATAGGGTATGGTGTATATTATCATATAAGCATTTGCATGTCACAGCTTTGTTTATTTTGAACAATTTAAGATGATTTAGTATTTTTCATGGAGTCAGGCAGTGATTCCAAAGTTTGGCAGCTACCAATGAAATCCTGTGATGATTACAAGCCAGTTGGTTATAATGGGTATAAAATGGTAAAATATTTAGAGGGAACAACTTAATGTTTTATTGAGAGTATTGGACTGGGATCCTGCTTGTTAAAAAGGGAAATGAATATAATTTAAGCAGTAATGAAGGGACTATAGGAACAGGTATACTCCCTGCTGAATAGGTAGTCATCAGCGTGGTACTTCTGACAAGGGGCAAGACATGTCAATCAATGTATGTTGTTACCACCCAACCCCCATTGCTGCTGCCATCCAGAAAGAATAATCCTCAGTGCAGATAATAATTACTAATTTGTCATTTGTAAACCAGGTTAGTCCAACTGAGCCAGTGGCTCACTTTCAGTGGAGACCAGAGGAGAAAACTCCAGACAGTTATTACAAAGTTACATAAAGAAAAACATCTGACAATGAAGTTGTATGCAAACAATACAATAATGTGATTTACATGAGAACATTATATATTTACAAAAGACCTGAGAATGAAGTTTACATAAACATTATCATAATGTGCATAACATGCAGTGCAAAAGTTTTTTTTTCAACAAAAAGAGAAAGAGATGCCAATGAGATAAGGCACTTGCAATATATCCTTAGATACCCAGATGTATTAGTGGTCTCAGCTGTACTAATAGAAGAGGCTTGGATTTTTGGTGTTTCAGATAACTTTTGCTGGGTTAAGTTATTTAATCATTGTAAGGGAGGGCACTCATCTATAAAGTTCCATGGAAGTTGCTTAGAAGACTGTTAGAAGGGCAGGAATATCATTCACAAATCTGTTGATAAAAATAATGAAAAGTAGCGAAGAGATGATTAACCGGCAGAGAATTTTGTAATCGGATTTGAGAAGGAAGATCTTACCTTCACCTGATATTATCTGCCCGACATGAAGATTTTAAACTAGCCTGCTGATTTGTTAATTTTATTTTTTGTTTGAGAGTGCACTGTGATCCAGTAGGACAAAAGCCTTGGTAATGTCCACAGATAAAGTACCTGTCAAAGCCCCGTTATCTATATTGATTGACATAACGCACGAAGGAGTCTAGACAGCAGTGGTTCTTCCATGCTGCAGTCTAGGAAGGAAATGGAATTACTAGATATAATTGGGAAGTTGAGAATTGGCTGAATGATTTCCTTAAGGTTGGAAGGAGTGAAATCAACTGGAAGCCTAAGATGATACAAGTTTTTTTTCCACATGTTCAGCTAGGGGGTATATTACTTTTGTAAGGATGAATTGTAGTAATCGTTACAAAATAATAGAAAATTGCCTTGAATGTGACCATTTGCAGTGATGCTAGCATCTGGGATTTGGCTTAAGAAATCTTTAACTTCTTTAATTTTCATGTACCAAAAGTATAATTTTGGTATGAATAGATGTAAGGGAGTTTTTTGATTGGCTAGAGTCTAATATTTTAGAAACCTCTATTTCAACGAGGAGACATTGTTTTCACTTATTTTAGTAAGGAATGGTGAAGCAGAGTTGATTTCAGTAAGATGTGCTGTAACAAGGTTTATGTGTTTCAAAAAATTGTTTTGGCTTTTAGAGTTTGTGGGATGGCTTTGATCTGTTGGCTATACATTTTGACACTTTACAGGATTTTTGACTAGGTTACGCAGTGTTAGAAATGTTTTATGATTGAGGGGCGACTTGGATTTCTTTCATTGGGACCAACCCTCATCCTTTAGTTTTAACAGATGAAATGACTGAGATTAAAAATGTAAAATTATCTCTCTCCCTGTCCCCCCCAGAGAACATCAGAGCATAGTATAGCAACAGTGAGGCAACAAACTCTGTAGTTCACATCTGTGTTTATGGTTAGGATGATAAACAGCAGATTAATTAAAAGTAAGAATAAATTAACAGTGTTTTTGCAGAAGAAAATAGTCTTTCTGCATTAATTAGTGAAGTTTAATCTTCTACTTATTTATGCCAATTTCAAAGATGCAAAAATTGGAAAAGGGGTACATAAATATCTCTTGTTTTCTGTGTTTGTGAACCCTCAGAGTTGGCATAATTAAGCAAATGGATGGAGAGCAAAGCCCCTTGCACGGTGATACAGGCAGCTTACCCCTCATCAGACATATTCCTTCATATTCATTTTTTAGTTCAGGTTTAGGGTTAGAGGTTAAAAATGCACTTTACAAAAAAAAAAAAAATGCCTTTAGGAACTCCAGTATGAGGAACTTAGACTGAATAAAGTGATCTATGAAGTTGTGTCTTAATTCCCAAGCACAGACTAGGAGAATTATTTCCTACTGAACATCTCAAAGAAGATGAATGTGCAGTGAATTGTTCATTACCTTGCATCTCCACTAACACTCTCACATGTACACACACACATGCGTGCATACATGTAGACACGCATAGACATACACACACACGCGCGCGTGCGCACACACACACACAGTGAGATGTATAAATATATAATTACACACCTACTTATTTCTGCTGACAGAAAGCACTGATGGCCCATCTTGCCAGCCTGACTGATAGAGCTGGTAGCTTTTCCCTTTTGTTTCCCTATTTGCCATTCAATCTTTTGAAGATATGTGGCTGGCTGTTTACCTCCAAAGCAGGTAGCCCATTTTCCCTCTCCTAGTCCATTTTTACATTAGGAAAGAAGTTCTTCCCTTCATGTTATACTCATTGTCTCTGTCACTCCTTCATTTTCTCTTTCCGCTTACACTTCCCTTTAACTATATTGATCCACGAGTCTCATCTTCTCCTTGGTTGGTTTCATCTTCCTCAGTAAAGAGTCCCAAATCTTTCAACTCTTCCGCACATGCCTCGCAATACATACCTTCTATCACCTTTATGGCCTTTGTCTAATTATTCTTGCATTCATATTTATTCTTTTGTTAATGATCTCCAGAAATGCACACAGATCACCAGGTATGATCTGCCCGGGATACATTAAGTTAGATAAACACTTTTTTCCCCTGGAGTCTGTTTCCTTATGGATAACACCTAGCATCATTTTGGGATGAGCATGCAGGCACACACATACACATGCACACACATGCACATAGTGTGATGGATTGAAAATGTCTATATCCTGCTCTGCCATTACAGACAAGGAAACCAGATAAGGCACTTAATTCCTGTTCTTCAGCTAATACTCCAACAAACCTTATTCTATTTCTGATATCCATTTGCTGACAGCACTGAGGGATGCTCTGCCTGTAGTGAGTAGTCCCTGTGGGTCAGCTAGATCTGAACGAAGATTGAACAAGGTCTGTACCACATAGTGCCAGACTCTGGGTAGCCAGTCTTCTTTTTGCTTAATAGCAGGTGGAGAAACAGAAGACAAATACAATCCCTATTTTTACAAGAAAAACTAGAAAGGAGTTATGATGTTTACGTGATTTGATAATATGAGCTCTTGTCTGTCTTTTACTCTGCATCTTTGTATTTCAGTTACAGCTAGGCACTGAGTGAGTTAAGTAAATGATATCGAAGTTTGTGGAAAATTACTTATTGCATTACACCTGTAAACCTGACATCCCAAGAAAGTGGTTGCCTCGGGGTGATAACTTAGTTATTATTAAGTCTATATTAGATACAAGTACCTAGATACTAGGGAATCACGTATAACTTCTGTCTTATGGCACAATAAAGTTATAAGCCAAAGGTGTTGGAGTCTATAACATTTGTTTACTGTCCTTCCACAGTAGTCAAAGTTTAACAAGGGTAATAACAAGTCATTTCTATCACTTAACTTTACTCCTATAATTATAACCCATATTAGAGCAAGTAAAGTTCTACTTAAGCGCAGGAGTTTAGAAAATGGAATAAATGAGTTTTTTTTAAACTGTACATACTATAAATCTCTGCAGAGTACAGGTAAACAGCCCTAGTGACATTGTGAGTACTGATTATAGCCTTACATTACTGAATAACTGTGAACTGGTTGTCACTAGAGAATAAAATGTTTTCTTAAACAATCGCCATACAGTTATTCAGTAATGTCAGGCTATAATCTGTACCCAGAATGTCACTACTGAATAAAATGTATTACTTAAACATTCTGGCTACAGATTATAGCCTGACTTTACTGAATAACTGTGTTCTGACTGTTTAAGTGATCATTTTATTTTTGGTAATCTAGCTCAGGGCATCCATGCTTATAGTAGCCATTACCCAAATTATTTTCCCACTTTAATATTTATGCTATGATTCCATCCACATAAGTGTGTCCCCTTTATGTTGTAAGAGAATTCAAGTCCCTAGACTGACTAGTTCTTATGCTACTGGTGGGGCAAAATATCCATCACAGCAAAATCCAAGGATGCCCTGCTTGCCAGATACAGCCTGCCTCTTAATAGTTTATAGGAAACGGAGTATAGAGAAGTCTTTGAGGTGATCTGCACAGGGCATGTTGACACCCTGTATTCTTTTTGTGAGGAACCTCTGTGGATGATCTAGTCACTGCAGGTACCGGTCAGGTACATAACAAAGGGGTCATTGCACTCAGTAATTGCTCTGAAGACTGAATACAGAGAATTGATGACCTGCTTGGACCTCATAACAAAGGAGTCATTGCACTCAGTAATGACTCTGAAGGCTGAATACAGAGAATCGATGACCTCCTTGGACCTCATAACAAAGGAGTCATTGCACTCAGTAATGACTCTGAGGGCTGAATACAGAGGATCGATGACCTCCTTGGACCTCATAACAAAGGAGTCATTGCACTCAGTAATGACTCTGAGGGCTGAATACAGAGAATCGATGACCTCCTTGGACCTCATAACAAAGGAGTCATTGCACTCAGTAATGACTCTGAAGGCTGAATACAGAGAATCGATGACCTCCTTGGACCTCATAACAAAGGAGTCATTGCACTCAGTAATGACTCTGAAGGCTGAATACAGAGAATCGATGACCTCCTTGGACCTCATAACAAAGGAGTCATTGCACTCAGTAATGACTCTGAGGGCTGAATACAGAGAATCGATGACCTCCTTGGACCTCATAACAAAGGAGTCATTGCACTCAGTAATGACTCTGAGGGCTGAATACAGAGAATCGATGACCTCCTTGGACCTCATAACAAAGGAGTCATTGCACTCAGTAATGACTCTGATGGCTGAATACAGAGGATCGATGACCTCCTTGGACCTCATAACAAAGGAGTCATTGCACTCAGTAATGACTCTGAGGGCTGAATACAGAGAATCGATGACCTCCTTGGACCTCATAACAAAGGAGTCATTACACTCAGTAATGACTCTGACGGCTGAATACAGAGGATCGATGACCTCCTTGGACCTCATAACAAAGGAGTCATTGCACTCAGTAATGACTCTGAGGGCTGAATACAGAGAATTGATGACCTCTTTGGACCTCATAACAAAGGAGTCATTGCACTCAGTAATGACTCTGACGGCTGAATACAGAGGATCGATGACCTCCTTGGACCTCATAACAAAGGAGTCATTGCACTCAGTAATGACTCTGACGGCTGAATACAGAGGATCGATGACCTCCTTGGGCTTGGACGACATACCATTGCTTATAATTTCAGCAACATTGAATTGTTTCCTTTCTCCCTTAGACATATATTGGTCAAAAGCTAGGTTACTATCCATGTACATCCCCAAATCTCTGAATACTGGGTCCAGTCTTAGGGGGTGTGTTATCAGTGAGGTTATTTCATACACATAAAATACTTCTTTAATAGACCATAAGCAGCACAAACTCATTCACATTAAGTGCTTTCATCCACACTAGGGTGGACTTCATCAGAATAACTAACAATGTTCATTAACCTATTTTTAAAAACCTTTTGGCGCCAAATGTTGCTCAACACACAAATTCTAAAGTGGCATAGTGCCCATTTTAACCATTCATATAAACCACTGTACTAATGCTCATTCCCTATCCATCCATCAATAAATTTCATTAGAATTCTATAAAATTCATTAATAAATGATCAAAATGTATGAATGATAATGAATAACCTATATTGCAGTGGTGGTGCTGCGGTAGCGTTGTCGCCTCACAGTAAGACGTTGTCCTGTTCGATTCTCAGCTAGAGTGCCTTCTGTGTGGAGACATGCATGAATGGGCATACCTTTGTTAAAAGTTGTGCATCAGGGCCGACAACTCTGCACATAAAAATCTACTGCCTATCATTAGCGGACCGGAGTTCCGCTGTGGCGACCCCTAACCGGGAAAAGCCGAAAGACACAACAACAACATATATCAAATGTAAAATATAAAAATATATAAATATACATATGTAAAATATATAAAATATATAATGATTATATAAGATTATGTAAAAATTGAAAGGCTGAGTATGTCGTAGTTGAGAGGCTGAATATGTATTGACCAATAAAATATATATATAAAACAATAATGGCTGACCATATTTACACTACATAACATTCTTTTGGAGTGCCTAACCTACTTTGTGTCACCTGTATAAGCTTACACATTTGTATATTTGTGGAAATACACACATATAAATAAATATTAGCATCTGTACATATCCAAACACAAAATGTATATACCAACATCGATATATATACCAATCGTAAATGTGTACATGGCGGGGTAAATCCTAACTAAACTAGCGTAGTTGCAAAATAGGTTTTATGGTGATGTACTCATTAAGTCCCGGTTGTCTAGCGGCATCAGTTAATATTTGCAGCATAATTTCTTTTCTGCTCAAGAGAGCCTTTATATTCCCACCACATGGATCTATTGCAATCTGGTCAATTATCGCAAATTTAAATGTATGTATATCACCATATTTTGCTATATGCCTATATAATGCATTGTTCATGTCCTTAGTTCTGATACTATAAAGATGATCATATATTCTCTTTTTAAAGTGACGTTCTGTCTTACCTATATAGTATCCCATACATGACATGCATTTTGCTAAGTATATCACATTTCTACTATTGCAATTACCTTGCCTAAAATTAATATTAGTCCTAGTAACATTATCTAAAGTCACCCCCGCCGAGTCCAATATTGCATGGCACTGCCTACAAGAACCAAATTTACTAGTATGTTAACTCTGGTAATTTTTAACTCTTACCATAGGTCCAGACTCTAATTTCTTCTTTATGTTGGCTCCAATTTTGTGAACAAATATTGGTACATCACCTAATAATTTCTTTATTTCATGATCCACCACAATAATATTCCAGTTCTTTCATACTACATTCTTTATGTAATTGACATATGGGGAGTATTCCAGTACGCATGCTCTAGTAAATTGTTTAACGGTACTTTTCTCCACTGTTCCCAAATTCTTATACAGTTCTTTACATAATAAAGGGGAATATTTCTTTCCCCATTCACCCACCACATAATTGGTAACATCATTCAACAAATGAATGGAGTAACCTCTAGACTTAAAACATAGTTTCAAAATAATTAATTTTGTCTGACATATCTTCATAGTTAGATGTCATACGGGCAGCTCTAATACATTGTCCCTTATATATGTTCTTCATCATGTTCCTAGGGTGATTGCTAGTATATTTTAAGTAACTATTAGAAAAAGAACTTTTTCTAAATATTTTGGACTGAAGACCATGACTAGAGTTCGAAATGTATGTATCCAAATAAGATATACCTATTGGACTACATGTATAGGTGAATTTTAAAAACGTACTTGAACTGTTTAAAAATTCTATAAATGGCTGAATACTCTCCATAGTTCCATCCCACAATATAAAAATGTCATCCAAGAATCTGGAATAATAAATCACATGTTCATAATAACTACTACTAAATAGCTTGGTGGTTTCCCATTCCAACATACCCAGATTATTAAAAATGGGGGCACAAGCTGCCCCCATTGCTACTCCCCTGGTTTGTCTGAAATTCTCAACTTCAAAGTGTATATAGTTATATTCTAATACCACATACATCAATTCCATAACAAGATTTATCTTCTCCCAATCCAAATTAGAAAACTTTCTTAAACTTTTGAAAAAATCCTCTAAACCCTGTTGTTTGGGTATACAAGAAAATAAATCTATGACATCTATGGTAATAAAAATAACATTTTCTTTCCATAAATTAGTAGTTAATTTTGCCAAAAATGACCATGAGTCTTTAATTAGATGTGGAATATTGCTAATATAGGTTTCAACAATCTATCTATAACCACACCTAATGGGTATGTTTTAGAATGTCTACCTGACACAATGAGACGAAAAGGAGGCTGTTTGATATTTTTGTGAATTTTGGGTATACCTACTATAGTAGCAAGTATAGGATATTCAATCTTCAAATAATTATACAGATCAAGAGTAATGCGGTTGTCCAACAAAAATTCCTCTAGACACAAATCAATACGTTTATATCCTATATTAATCTCATTAATAGAAACAGTTTCATAATTTCCTGTTGCATATATCTTGTACATCTCGTTGATATAATTTAGAGACTTGTACAAAACTGCTCCACCCCCCCCCCCACTTATCCGGTTTCATGACTCATATCTTTGTTGTTAACTGAACCAACACATCTCTCTTACCTTCAGACAGATTGTCTTGAAATCTCGATTTTCCCACTTTTGTAAATTTTGTATACATCATTTGTCACCGATTTTTCAAAAATTATCGAAGTGGGATGGGTGGGCAGTACAAATGTACTTTTCTTCTTTAGTTCATCATGTATGTACTGCTGGGCATTATTTCTAAAATATAAAGCTAAATTTAATTTTCGAATATATAATTTAATTTCCGTAATGGTATCAACCACATTAAATCTGGACCTAGGTATACATTTCATTCCGTTACATAACAAGGTAAAATGTTCCTGCCTGATATCGGAACTAGTATAATTATATATCTTAAAATTATTGTAACATTTAACTATACCGTCACACTGATCGGAGCGAGTATCATCACTAGAACATATTGCATCTAATGCCATGGTGTGACCCTCTCGCCCCAATGGTGGTCCCCATGGTATGTTCGATTCCAAGCTTCTTTGTTCCCTTCACTTCCAGTTCTCTCTCTGCTCCAATGGAGCTACATATTGTCTTCCTCTCTGAAAATCTTGACCTCTAAAATTATCATAATCTCTTACTAATCTTGTATCTAAGTTTTTCTTAGTTCTTTCTTGATTGCCCATAGCTTCCTTTTTTCATAAATATGCCTTATTATTTTTATACTGGTCGACATCTCTCTTGATTTTCTTACTTTTCTTGTTATATATAGCCTGCGCCTTTTTATCCGCTTGGCTATATTGTTTTTTATACAATTTCTCCCATTGAGGGAACAAAAGGTCATTAATGATAGTAGTATTCAGTCTCTCAACCTCAGCCAAAAGTTTACATAATTTTTCATCATTTTTCTTAATAAGCAATTTCATAAAATCGAATCCAAATCTATTAAACAACATGTTAAAATCTAACATTGATTGTTCATCCAAATGTACACCCATAGGTACCTTGAAAAATCGCAGCCCCATGGGCACTATATTTAAAGAAATACATTTACTTAAATAGGCATCACCAAGTTTAATCCCTTTAATAGCTATCAAATTTTTGCCCAATGTGTATAGAAAGTCTTTTAAAGTTCCTTGCGTTGTTGTATGCTGTTGACCTACCCATGGATCGGCTTGAGTTTCTACATTGAATTCAAAATCCTTGGACAAAAAACAGTCTAACTGATTGATACCTCTTCCAGTGCTAGTGTTATGAACAACACGGCCCCTAAGGCTTGAACAACAAATTACAGTGCCTTTTTGGTTGCCCAATCTTTTATTGACGGCCGTAGAATATGTTTTGGTGTTCATAGACAGGTTAATGTTCCTTTTCAGCAGATGCATCTCTTACAGAATAACTAATTTTCTCTTAAGGCTAAATGATTACAAGAAACATTTGCCATATGTTTTCTAAGCTCTAATTAACCCTAACAAAGTCAGGCTGTTCTTAATAAATGAAATACATATATGAAACCATTGCAGTACTTTAAGCTAGCTGTGTATAAAGTTATAAACATTAATAAACATAAAAAATAACATATAGTAGTCAGCAAATAATGACTGTCATTTGAGTTTCAGACTTTGCATCCCTCAGTGTGATAAGGCAGTACCTGTTACACTAGCAACTGTCTAACTTTATAAGAGCATTATTTAAAACTTGTCTTTTATTGTGGGCCTTTGCCCCCTCCCCCATTATTTTTGGCTTTGTACGGAATTCTTGTGCTAGGAGGTAAGAGGTATAGTAGGGATGCAGTAATGATGTTAGAGTTGCATAAGAATGAAATGCAGGTATTAAACTAGTGTAAAAAGGAAAACAGAAGATATATTTAGTGTATGATTTAAGGCGATGAAGACAGGATGGAGAACTGTGTGTGACTGGAACAGTTACAGATAGAAGTAATGTCAAAGTTTGGGTCTGATTCATTGTTTTTAGTTTAGGGAAAGGGACCTATTGGACCTTGCTTGTCCAGAAATACATTTACTCTGTTTTGGGGGAATTGTTCCAGTCGCTTACCTGGTCAGAAAGAACCAGGCGAACGTTGTGGGTCCTTGTTCAAGCAGCTTTATTATATACAAACACATCATAAATGAAGCTAAGTAACTTTAAACAAACTAGCTATCCTGCACATAGATGTTAACACTCTGACTGCACCTTCAAAATGTCCCTGAAGCTAACACGTGTTGGTATTTATATGCACACTCAGATCTTGGAAATGTTACTTAATGGTACAGCACACCGGTTATTCCACATCCTTTCTCTCTGAGAAATGAGTCAGGCATTGTCACTGGAATTAATAAATAAGCAATTTACACAGGAATAATTTTCATCATACAATTATAAAAAGCTAGGTACATACATACAACTATGTCCAAGTTCCTTTGTATTTCGCACTAGGCTTCGAGATGCGACCATATTGTGCGACAAAATTTGGGATCTGCTTTAGCAACTGGGATTGTCTCTGCTGACTGTTCAATCTTAGGAACCTTGGAATCATCTGCCGAAATAGTATCGGGAGTCAAGACATGTTCTGGAACAGGAATATCATCTGTATTGCTCTGAGAATTAGTCTTTATCATGAGAACAATATTGGCTCTGCTACAGGAAGATGATATCTGCAATTTCTTCTGTACTTCACACCCTTAGATTTAACAAAATAGCATCTAGGCTCTGCACATACAGTATACTCATTATTTGACCAATCCGGTCGGGACATTTCTCTGTTTGTATCCTCACGGTCTCTCCTCCTTTCAATGGATGAAGAAATCTGCTCGATTTGTCATAACTGGACTTTTGAAAAGAATGCTTACTAAATAACTGGGCTCTAATGGCTTTGTTGTTTTTAGCTTTAGGCCTCAATAAACTACAACTGATAGTCACTGTTGTTCTGGTTTGCCTGGATAGAAGTCTGTGAGCAAGTGAGCCAAGTATATCGTTACGGGGTATGTTTCTGAGATTGACTAAACTCAAAATAAATCAGTATTATCAAGTAATTGCTTTGAACTCTGTACTGTACATTCAGCAAGTTCATTTGATTGCAGATACTCTGGACTACTAGTAACATGTACAAAGTCCCACTCTCTTGCAAATTTCTGAAACAATTGATTGCTAAACTGGGTACCATCATCAGAGATTAATTTCTATGGACTACCTTGGACTGAGAAATGGCATTTCAACTTAGTAATGACTGTAGTGGAAGTTAGATTAGGTAGTAGATTGATCTCAAACCAGTTTGAATTGGAGTCTACCAGTACTAAGTAATGATGATTGCTCCACTCGAATATGTCAGTAGCTACTATTGACCAAGGTAGTTAAGGGATTTGACTTGGCTGAAGTAGCTCTTTATGCAAATACAATTTAGAACTATTAAGTATCAATGTCTTTCTCTAGAGACTTCTAAAATACAAGTCCACTCACCCTTCTCTTAGTAGATTCGGAACCTGGGTGACCACAATGCACAATCTGGATATAGTCTTGTTGTAAGGAAGTAGGAACAACAATTTTAGGACCTTTGAAAATAAGGGTTTAGGTTATCGAATGCCAAAGCATCAAACTTGTAATATCGAAAGCAAAAAGCGAATGGCAGATTTAATGCAAGGAAAGATTTCCCTTGGCTGTTTGCCGGATTTTGCCTACTGTAGAGCAATCTCAGAGTTGTTATATTTAGTTAGGGGGGTTGTGGGGGCTGAAGCCCCCCACTTCATTTTGGTGTAAAGTTATTTTCTTATTTTTCTGGGCAACGGAAGTATTTCCCTGTGCCATTCACGGTTTTTAGGTTCAATATTACAAGTTTGATGTTTAGGTGTTTGATAACTTGAACATTAAATCTTGTAATATAGACCCTGAAAATAATGCCATCTTCCATTAACAACTCATCTCTGTAAGGAAAGTTGCATGCCGGGTGATATAGTAGACTGCTTTGACGGCCATCCAACACCGATGTAGAGATTCAGCTTTTGCAAAACTGGATCAGTCATTATACAAAACTGCTTTCCGTATGACTTATAAATGTCTTTTACTGTACAATTGTTTAATGGGATGATTTATTTGAAATGTTTTTTTACTGTGCAATGTCAGACACTGTACTAAATTGTTTAACTGATATGATTTACTGTAATAGTTATCTTGTTAAAAAATTTTCAAATGGATGTGTCTAATTAATTGTATGTAAAATGTTAATACTGACTGTGGAGCTTTTCTCCTCAGGTCTCCACTGAAAACGGGTTAAATGCTCAGCTGGACTAACCCGGTTAACAAATGTAAAATAAATAAAAAAATAATAAATAAATGATCTCGTAGCTCATCAAGTCTTATGGTAGAAAAATTATGCACTTCCATGACATCAGTGTCAAAATTCTCTGCATCAAGCTGTTCTGTTGTATTTCTAGGTGATATGGATAAAGTATCAGCCAGATAAAGAAGTTTGCCTTTTGTATAGACCATTTTGAAGTCGTACTTTTGCAATTTAAGCATCATTCTTTGTGATCTCACTGGAGCTGAATGCATAAGTTTCTTTAAAATAGTAACCTAAGGCTGATTATCAGTTACTTTCTGGCTATCTTGACCACAGATACGATCAAGAAACGTGGAACATGCAAACACAGCTGCCAAAAGTTCATTCTCAATTTGAGCATACTGCATCTCAGTCTGGGTAAGTGTTCTAGATGTGTAGGGTACAGGCCTGCTTTCTTGAAGTATAACTGCCCCTAAGCCAAATTTTGAAGCATCGCCAGAAAGAATTATTGGTTTGTTGACATCATAGTACCTTAATGTTGGTGGGGGAGCAATTTTCTGCTTAAGAACTTCAAATGCTTTCTGGTGCTTTTCTAGCCATGACCATGTAACATTTTTGTGTGAACTCTTTCAGAGGTGCTGTCAATTCACTGTAGTCCGGTATAAACTTGCCTAAATAGTTGACCATCCCAAGAAAACATTGTAGACCTTGCACATTATCTGGTGCTGGCATTTCAAGAATGGATGCTTCCTTGGACAAATCTGGTCTCAAGCCAATACTTGTAAACAAATGACCTACTTATGTAACTTCTGATAGTTTGAATTTGCACTTCAGAGGATTGAGCTTTAAGTTCACTTGACATGCTCTGTCTAGAACTCTTTTAAAATTTCTGTTATGCTCTGCCTCAACATTGCCTCCGACCAATAAATCATCTAAAGTTATGGCACAAGGATAACCTGAAAATATTTGCTCCATTACATGCTGAAAGACTTCACTTGCAGAATTTATTCCAAATGGCATCCTGAGGAATCTATATATCCCAAATGGGGTACTGAATGTAGTCAGTAGTGAAGATTTACGATCAAGTATTACTTGCCAAAATGAAGTCTGCATCCAAGACAGAAAAAAACAGTGGCATTTGGTATTAGAGCTGCGACGACTTCAACTGTACACATAGTATGATGTGGTGTCTAATGCTTTGTTCAAATCTTTTGGGTCAGTACATATTCTGATTTCATCTGTGCCTTTTTTGTGAGCTGCTACCATGGACAACACCCATTTGGTAGGTTCTGTAACTGAACAAATTACACCTTGTTGCACCATTTTATCCAGCTGAGCTTCAACTTTGTGCTTCATACCTATGGGAGCTCTTCTTGCTGGTCTGACCATGGGACTGATCTCTTTGTCTAGTTTCATAGAATATACCACTGTAAGTCTGCCCAACTTGTCATCAAAAACATCAGCATACTCTGAAAAAATAGTGTTAGTGAAGCTGGAAATGAGACACGTGCTCATTTGATGAATGTCTTTGGTAAAGGAAAATAGATTCATTCTCAAACTTCCCCTGAGACCCAATAATGACTGTACAGGTCTTCAAACTACATAGAATAATAGGCTCTTTACAGTTCTTGGCATGTAACATTAAAGCACTACTGAACCTTCAGTTTGAATTTCTTCACGTCCATAAGCAACAAGTTTTGCACAACTAAATACATTTAGTTGTTCATCAGCTCTGACCTTTGCAAAAGTATCTGGTGACATAATATACAATTTGAACCAGTGTTTACTTTGAGCTCAGTGGATTTACCATTGATCTGAACAGTACAAAACACTTCATTTTTTGCCATTAAATCTACTGCATCAACCTTTTCACCACTCACTGACACCATGTACATCGAAAGTGGACTTTTGCAGGTTTACTTGATCAACTTGCTTTTTTGAGTGACCCTTCTTTGTAACTGTGTTTAGGTCTACTTGATTTACAAAATCTTTGAAAATGCTTCTATTTCTTACATTTGTGGCATTACTGAAAGTGCTCTACACTTTTCTCTTCTGGACTCATGGTTGGCACCACAATTGTGACAGTTAAAAATAAAGCTTGATTTGGGTTTTGCTGATTCACCCTTATACTGAACTGAGCAGTGTCTGTTCTGCACTGGATAACCTTGGTTCTGTACTGAGCATTCTCCTTTAAATGAAATGGTCATGGAATTTGCTAGAAGACTACGAGTTTTACCTGGAAGTCCTGCAGTGGCTGTTGCTGCCATGTGGCTTAGACCTGCTTTTGCCTGTCACATGCTGTATGCTGTATGCTGTCTACATTACCTCTGGAGCCTGTTAAAACCATGCTGCTATCACTAGCGAGCATACATGTATGCCTTTCAGTAACTTCATAGATCTGACAAATCTCAATGGCTTTGCTCAGTATCAAATCACTTTAAGAAACCTTTCAAGTAACTGCATAGTGCAAATTAACTGGGCTATGGAAAGCTGTGGGCAAGAAACATTTTGATGTAACTGTACTTTACGAGTAAACTATTTTGAAGTAATTGCAATTTGCAAATAAATCTGTTTTGAAGTAGTTACACTTAAAGAATGAACTGGGCAGAAGAACTCGGTGAGAAACACTTCAAAATAACTGTACTTTGCGAATAACCGCACACAGCTTACTGAAATTTCCCAAAATGACAGCACTTTGCCAAATACTCTGTACAGTGCAAGAAACACTCTGTAATGGCAGCACTCTGCGAATAGACACCCATGCACAAGACACTTTATTTGACTGCACTTCATGAAATAGTTGCACTTTGAACACAAATTTTTCAGAATAAATGCACAGTAATAAACACACACTGTAAGCACATTTACACACTTTGAGATAATTTGAATAGCTCTAGTTATGCTATTCAAGGCTTTAATCAATGCAAAGTAGTAATTTATGCAAACACAGTGATTTGCCAAAACACATGCAGTCACCTTGCTTTATCTATGCTCAGTGTGTGCTTTTCTGCCCTTTCTGTTACATTTGTTTTGCTCATTTAATCTCTTTTCATGCCCATTATACGTTTCTGTGCTGATTTTACTTGAAACATGCTTGTTTTATCAAATAACCTTGTTTCAAACATTTCATTTGATCAATAAGCTTTTTATGCTTCTCTTTTGCTTACATTTCTTTGCTATTTGTCTGCTTAGTGATACGTTTTGTGTCCTTGTAATGCTCTGTTTCATCTCTTTTGATAAATAAATCTTTTATGCATATTTTCTTAACGTTTAGCTTGCCTGTGGCTCTTTTTTGTTCACGGGTCACTTAGTTTGCTTTCATCATTACCTCTGTACCTTGTGGTTCGGAAGAGTAGTCTTCAAAATCCTGGTTCTGACACCTTGTCACTCGCCAGGTCAGGAAGAAACAGGCGAACGTTGTGGGTTCTTGTTCAAGCAGCTTTATTATATACAAACACATCATAAACGAAGCTAAGTAACTTTAACTTATAAACAAACTAGCTATCATGCACATAGATGTTAACACTCTGGCTGCACCTTCAAAATGGCTCTGGAGATAACACATGCTGGGTATTTATAGGCACACATAGACTTAGAAATGCTCCTTAAAGGTACGGCACAGCTGTTATTCTACACTTCCTTTTTAACATTATGTTCTGATAAAAAAGTGTTATTACATATCATGGACTTGCACTAGATCAGATCATAGGTCACTGCAAGCCATTGTGTTAATGGATGTAATTCCATGTCACACTCATTTCATGCCAGAAATATTAGATAGTTTAATATTGGACCTGCTAGCATTTCAAGGAATTACTGATGAATAAGTTAGTATTCTTCCATATAAAAAATTAATATTTTTTACTGCAGGTTTTAGTGGTCTTTTGGTCACAGATTCAGTGCTGTGTCCAGTCTGTACTGCAGGTAGAGATTATGAAGTGAGTGATGGAAGCTAGCAAAGGATTTCATACTACCGATCTTTTACTATTATATGGCCAGACTTAGAAACTAAGCAATATCTATGTGGAACTCATTGGCTCAGTGAGTATAATTGCTTTGCACTGATTTTTGGACACTGAACTGTGTACACTGCAACATATTTACTTTTACAGGAAAGTCTGTGCAATTTCTTGTGCTAAGGAAAATGTGCTAATAAACTGCCACTGCTGGACTCTACACTGGGTACAGAGCCAAGAACTGGAATAGCAGTTTGAAACAGATTTGATTAAAAACATATGTGGTTTAGAAATCTGCTCATCAATTCTGAGTAAGAAAATCACATCTGTGGGCATTTGGAAATACCTTAGTTTGACCCTTCTTTGCAGTCACTTAACAGAATAATGCTATAAAACAGCTTTGATCAATTTCCTAAAGCATAAAAGACATTGTGATTAATTTGTTTATTTTATTTTAGTCATCTGCTACTGTTTATTAGGGAGATATGATCATACCTACCTATAATTTAGGAAACCCTGCCCTCTAGAAGTAATTGGCATATCTTTCTAATGTAGAGAACTGTGCCTTGACAGTATGTCCTCATCCTAGTAAAGTGAAGAAGGAGGTAGATCTCAACAGTAAGTCCTTGTAACGTACACAACAGCTATAGCTGACAAACCTGACTGTGTACGATGCCTGGTTTTAATGTCTGTGAACACTCGTAGTGCTTCACCTTTACTTTTACTTGTATTTGATTTAATGTCTAAGTTGTAAGTAAAAAGGAACCTTGCGTCTGCTTGCATGGTCTACAGAAGAATTAAGGCATGGCCTAAGGTGCAGGGGCAAGAAACATGAATGTTTAGAGGCACGACTCATGAGAGCACAGAGCTGCAATACAAAGTTTGCCACACTAAAGTAACAATTAGAAAAGATATGGCAAAGATGTCTTGAGAAAACTAGATTTCTGAAACACTTTAGTGCACTTCTTTAGCATGCCCAACAATGCAAGAGTCTGAAACAAGACCAAAAGGAGAATATGCAATGTCATTCTCAACAGAGAATTTAAGGGTAACATAGGCATTTGGCTGTAGGAAGAAGTTAGCAAGACAAAAGTACAAAACAATGGTCTGTTGGTTTAAGTCGCAGCCTGCAAGAAGAATGTTTAAGCAAAACTGTGTCAAAATCAAGATAGAACTTGGATCGTTCTGTTGTAATGGTTATACTAACAGCTTAACCTCACACATTTTACTGGCTGATATTCTTTACAATTCATAACTCATTTCTATCTACAAATTCTTATTGCATTAGACCACAAGTTGGCCTTTCTTAAAAACATTGTGAATAATGCACAAGAAAAGATTAGCAATCCACTACTCTGTTGAATTCTCTTTCAAGCTAGGAATCTAGCATCCATATTTTCACATTGCTGTTCATCATTTATGCAGCAGATAGGCATTCGATACAATTTTGTGTTTTCCTTGTGCTGGCTGAGTGTTGGCAGGTATTGGTTATGTTTATTTCTAACATGTCCATATCCCGTCGTGTCTGTCTTTTATATTTTGAGTAATTTGTATGCATGCCATTATTTTGACTAGCTTATTGGAAAAAGAGCTGTAGTCCAGTTTAATTACCTGCTAAATAAATATAAGTGGAAAGTAAAGCATAACCACAGATCATGACTTTGAAATGCACGATTCTAATCGCAAAACAGGTGAATCCAAGAAAATTTCTCATACTTTTTGTGGGGCTGCTTTCTGATACCCCCCTCAATGTAGCTTACACTTTGCAGCAGTAAACCACTTTGACAGAAAATAAATAAATACATAAATGAAGAAACAATGTTTGTTGTAGCAGATCTGTTTCTCATACAATACATTGCTGATGATTAACGCACAGCCTTGCACTGTATTGTTTCACAGAACCGACATCCGCATGTGAATATTGGTTAACGCTGATTTTTGTGCCGGCATATATTTCTACACCATTCAACACTTTATTTCCCTTTAGAAAACCAGTGCAAAGACTTCAGACTGCATTTGTGGCAAAAAGAAAACGAAGTCGACAGACAATGTTTTATAGATATGCATGCGAATGTTTTGTCTCAAGTTTTCAACCAATTATTGTATTGCACTCCTTTGTATTTAAAACATTTGTCTTTTGTACTGTTAGCTTAGAAGGTTTTCTACCCAAGACAAAACTAAAAACGGGTCTCTGGCTCAGCTGGACTATCCCAGTTAGCAAAGGGAAAATAAATACATTAATAAATAAATGCAAATAAAATAAGTAAAGAATGCTGTAGTATAAATATTGTATTTTACTAAAGAAAAGGTGCTACAGAGCAAAGATTGATACTTAATTCTTATATTCTGGGACGTGCCACAAATGAACAGCTTGGCTTTGCTTCACTTTACCATAAACGTACACAATGTAACATAATTACTTCAGTGTCTTCTTAAACCTATTTTATTTTTCAGATACTTTTATTTTTAGAGCTTTTTTAGTACAGTCTTTATGGTAAAGCAAAATGCTTGTTATATTCTCAGTTTCTCTTCAAGTAGTCATTAAGTACCAATATGGCTTTATCAAATCAACAGTGTCTTTTACTGTAGGGAAAATTTCACCATGATAGATTCACATTCATTCAGGACAACAATATACCTTCTTCACTTCTGGTTGCATTTCTTACTCTCTCCCAGGTCTCTCTTTCACTGCTAGGTCTGTGGTCTCCAAAACAAAAGTGTAAACCTTCCACTGTTTATAGGGTGCGAGTCCCACCCATAGACTCCAGACTTGTGGTTAGGTCCAAACGCAACACTTCTTGTCTATCATGTCTTTTCCACTCATACCAATTGGGGCGTACACACACATAATATATATTATATATATAAAATGTGTGTGTTTGTATTTATATACATATATCTATATATATGTGTGTGTGTGTGTGTGTGTGTCTCTGTCTCTCTCTCTCTATATATATATATATATATATATATATATATATATATATACATATGTGTATGTGTGTCTGTGCCCATGTATTTAAATATATATATATATATATATATATATATGAGTCCACTTTGTAATTTTGAAATACAGAAATCTTGAATTTCAGTATTTCAAACTTACAAAGTCGAACACTCACATTTCTGAAACCAGCAAAAGCGCGAAATTCAAAATACTGAAGTACTGATATTTCGAATTTCTGCTTCCAGTGGTATGGAATGTGGATGTTTAGGTTTTATTTTGGTAAGTTTGTGTGTGTTAGTATGTTGGTTAGGGATTTAGTGTGTGTAAGTGTGTGTTTGAGGGACTGTAAGATGTGAGTATGTGTGTGATTTTCGTTTGTGTGATCTCGGAATATATAAGTAGGGGTGTGTGGTGGGCGATTAGTTTGTTTGATTGTGGGGGGGGGTTTTGTGTATGTTTGTGTGTGTATATGTGTAGCGTGAGTACGGGATTTTGAATTTCGCAGTTGTGTGTTTTCGAGTTTGTGAGTTTTGGTTGGGTTTTCAGCTTTGTGGTTTTGGAATACTGAATTTCAGGATTTCAGTATTTTGAAATTACAAAGTGGACCCATATATACACACTTGAAACTAGGTAATGTAAATAGTGTGCAAGTTGTGGAAACTTTATTTTGAAAAGCCAAATAACTGATTTTTTTTTTCTTTTGTACATAAATCTGTAATTTCAAATGCATGTCTGCGTCTGGTGTGTTTGAAGGATTTAATTAGTGGAGAATGTAATTACCAGTGCATAAAATTCAAGGGCTGAAAACATCTTGGGAATACATGGGTAGCCATTCAAACCATCTATGGAGCCTTACAGAGGAATAGCCTAGTAAGTACCTATAAACTTATGAACCTGTGAACTTTGGGCAAAGCAGTTCCTCACTGTCCCTCTCCCAAGTGCATAGACCATTGATATAATTATCTTGTGGAATTATTTGAAAATGCTAGAATTGTTTGAGCTAAATGCTCCTTTGTGTTTGCTCCTGAGATTTACTATTGGTTCTTACATTGTTTCATTTGGTGGTTAGCAGTCGGCTGGAGTGCGAGGAGTGTGCCTTCTGTGTGGAGTCTGCATGTCCTCCCCGCAGTTGGGTGGGCATTCGAAAGACATACGTAAATGGGCGTGCCTTCGTTGAAGGTTGAATGTCGAGCTGGCACCTCGGCGTTCATCAAAATGTACTGCCAATCATTAGTGGACCGGAGTTCCGCTGTGGCGACCCCTAACCGGGAAAAGCTGAAAGACAACAACAACAGCCATAAAGCAGTTACTTAAAGACATTGTAGACTCAATGTCTGGGAGCAGTCAGAAGCCTATAGGGGTAAAAGAATACCCACTGATAACTGCTGATGTGGAGGAATTCTGTTTCTCATTAGGTGTCCTCTGGTACAGAATGCACCTGCTAAACATAAGCAAAGCCTCACCCTAAACAACTGTATACTTCATCTTTTGTGAAGAATAGTTGACCACTGGCAAAATGTCAAGTCCTGAACACTAAAGGGGAAACCCTCAACTGCCAAGTTATAATTATTATTATGATGTGCATATTGAAAATCATAGATCTAAACTGAACTACCGCCTTTTCTGGGCTCAGGGAATATCTCATTTCCATTCATCACTACCTAGGGAAGCCAGTGGGATTTATTTCTTGCTTGCACAACTTGAGTATGTCTTACCCTACTTCCTGTAACAAAAAAACATCAAAACCACAGGCATTAGCTAATAAAATATGTCACTTCATGCTCAGGCCCCCTTACCTTGAACACTATTACTTTAATTTATCCAAGGAGAATTGGCTCCCAGTACAGGCCAGATCCCACACATTCTGGCCTCCCAGCTATTAAATTACTCCAAGATGCTCCTTCTATGTTTGCAGTGAAATTACCACCATCACCCCAAACTACAACCTCAGAAGCCAGGGTATAGTAGGCCCTTAAACTGCAAAGCTCAGACACTAGTTTTCTGTTCTTGCACTAAAGCTGTATCAATCCCTTCCTTGCTATCGCACTGACCATGCTAACTATGTTAAGTTCAGACCCAAGCTCACAGTGTCTATCTGAACAATACGAATGTTAGAATGTCGAACGTATAACAGCACTCTACACTACAATAATATCCTCTCAAGTCACCCCATTTACACCACTTCTCTGTTGGTTACCATGAAGTGTCTAATTCCTGCAAATATGCACAGAACTTCTCTTTTTGCATTGCTCACTGTCCTTAAACTCTTACTTTTCTCGGTACCTCTGTCTTTTTACTGTGTATTTACTGTTACTGATCTCGTTTTGTCCTTTAAACATCTTGTGCTCTCCCTACAGTTTCCAAGGCTAAATCTGCTTTTAAATCTTTTCACGGAGGTACTCTCCTTCTACCTTTCCACGAGTAAAATGTAGCAGTCACTGAGATTTTGTTCCACTATTGATTATAATTGATACATTTTTGTTGTTACCTGGGCAGAACCTGCAGCTGGTCCTGCTGTTATCAATGCTCTACCGCGGTACCAAAATGTAAATAAATAAGATTACAAGGGTGAGAAACATATTCTCCCATTCATTAACAATGTCATTCACCTGACTCAAACACTGACCTCATTTTCAACATAATAAATAATCAACACACAATGATTTATTCAGCACTTCCATCTGCTCTCTTATTACACACTGGACTTTATCAAAATACATTGTCATCATTCACCTCCCACTTATAAATATAGAGGCATACGTCATGCAAAGCCGATCCTGTTAAATTCCATTAAAAACTTTAAAATACATAAGAAGACCTATATATGGTTCCTAAATATGCAACAATGTCTAGAAGAGTCAAGATTGTTTTGCTAGTAATTGTTTGCAGAAGTATTTTTATTACCCCAAGCTGACTCCAAAAATGTTTTCCTCAGGTAGATGGCAAATGTTAGCGGTGTGACAGGGATGAAAAACGTAATTGGGAGCATATGCTATGGGAGTGCAATTAGTTGACAGACTTTAAAAATTCCCTTGGGTAACCAAATGAATATAACAAAGGAAAGGATTTTTAGAACTGGGATACAGGTTATGAATTGCCTAGAGACAGTAATCCCTTGTTAAGCTTAATTCTGGTGGCTGTGCCAAAAAAAAAAAAAAAAAAATTACTGCAAAATAGAAAGCAAAGTCTAAACCAACTGTATTTAAAGTAGTGAATATTTTAATAAAGATGCAAGAAATGGAAGTGGGTTCTTTAGAAAATTGTAGGTGCAAATTACATAGAAAAAAATGGAAACGTGGGAAGACTACATGCGGAATAATGTTTTTGAAGAGGAGTGAGGTTTAAGGGGAAGGTAGGAACTGATCAGTTTATGTAATGGTGGATTGATGAGAACTGCATATATGTGAACAAGTTAACATTGTTTTCTTGTACATAAATGTATGTTTGCCTATGTATTAAGTGATATTTCAATCAATAAAGGTGTTTAAAAATGTGATAAAAAATGTACTTGTGTGTGTCTGTGTGTGTGTGTGTGTGTATATATCTATATCTATATATATATATATATATCTATATCTATATATATATATATATATATATATATATATATAAAGAGAGAGAAAGAGAGAGATACATATATCTAAAAGAAGGTAATTTCAACACACATTTAATACTAAGTTGAATATACCCTTTTATCTTCATCATCCTTACCTTTTTGCTCTTCAAGTATTGCCACAAATCGTTTGGTCAATCTGTTGGAAAACAAAATATATGAAGTATTAGTGGGATTATCTTACAACATTCAGGGAGAACATTTCCCTTCCTAGAACATATGGGTTTGGAATACTTGAAACTATTCACCACAGGAACCATCTGCGACCAGGGATATTTCTTTATATCTTACTAATTCAGACAAAACCCCTCAGATTCACAACAAAGAGGCCAAGTAGCGGCATTACCAAGGAGGGGAATGACCTGCCTTCCCAAAATAATTACATGCTCAGATCATTAAGAAGCATTACTTTTGTTGACAACCCCATACTTGAAATTAGCAATAAACTTCCACAGCTTTAACTTAAACTACAAGATGACTTTAGTAAGATTTGCTACTGCGCTCAAATCAACAGTTTGATTATTAACACCTTAAAATCTAGCATCATGATCTTTGGAACCCCTGAAAAGTTTCTGAAGAACACCAGTATTATTATTACAGACAGCAACGGGAACAACAGTCTAACTCTGACTGAACAAACATAGCTTGGCCTTTCCCATAACCCCTCACTATCCTTGTCTAAACAGACAGAAAGAGATCCATAAGGGTGTTTTGTTTATAATAATAACATTGTGTTATAAAATATTCCACTTATCCAGTCTCTCACCAAACTATAGCAAGGAAACGTATTCCAAAAACAGAAAATGTTCTTCTATTAGTAACTTTCCACTCAAGCAGAAATACACAAAAAATGTAAACACCAATTAACAAAATCTGCAGATTTGTATTACATGCTGTCCAAAGAACATATCACTGCTTACGCTTATCCAAGGTAAAATGGCTATCACTGAAAGACAAAGCGACCCAACCACTGTCCTCACAGATCTTTAAAATCATTATGTTGCACCATTGTCCCTCATTTGTAAGTCAGACACCATAGCTATCCACCGGGGGATAGATGAATATACCTTTTCCTACTTAGTCCCAGGTTTTAAGTGGCTTTATCAAAATGCCATTTTCAAAGCTTGTACCTGTCATTTGGAATCGGCTCTAAAACTGGATCAGTCAAAAAGATGCTTTATTCATGCTGAAATCGAGCTGAAAGGGTCCTTTCTTAAGGAGTGTGCCTGTTCTAAAGAAAAGGGCTAAGAATATGAAGGACATGACTTTGCATATTCCACAGTACTGGTACTGTATATACAGTACTCATCCTGCAGTCCGTTTTACCTTCCTCAATATGAATTTTATTACTCTTTGACATCAAAAGCTATATTGTAAATATTGTGCTGTTTTTAATAAGGAACATATTCTTGAGTATTTTTGTATTGGCAACTGTAAAGCATAAAAGCATTTACCAGTACACACTATAAACCCACTTTTGAATGAAGGTGTCATTGCCAAAATCTGTACACTGATGCATTCAGAATATTGTTTGCAAATTTGCCATTGTCTTTGTCTGCATTGTAAATATCTCTCTACTCAAGATATTTGCTGTAAATCTGTAATTTCCTGTGACTAGAATCTCTGTTCTACATTTGTCTTTATGGTTTTTATTGATTGGTTACTCCAAATAGTCTATATATATATATATATATATATATATATATATATATATATATATATATATATACATACTACAATTACCATTGCCCTTACAACACAGGTCAAGGCTGAAAAGGGTCCATAATGAGCAATTCACTTACCCAGTTAATAAAGGAATAAATTATAAAGAATAGTTGTACTTTTTCAGATTGTTAATGCTTCTGATCTCCAGAATGTCTGGCATAATTTTATCAAGCCAGGATTGTAGAGAGGGGCACTAGTTTATTTTTGCTGTCTGCACTCATAGTTGTACCAGTGATACTCATCTTACTGTTAGATTTATGCCACACAAATTATCTAAGGTGGTGACAGTTAAATATGTCGTTTGGTTTTACACTGTTATTGCATGCTTTTTATTTTTTCAGAAATGGCTGTTTTTATTAATATTAATTCTCTTTAATACTCATCTTTACCAAAGCATCATTGCTGTGGGACTTCTAAGCCTTTCAATCTTCTGTTTACACATTGGTATATTTTGTCTTTCTGATCTATCACTTTTGTAAAATTGGTGCACTGGCTTTTGCTTGTAGCTTCCAGTTCCTATGCCATCCTGCTTCAGCTGTTTGGGTAACAAGAGTTTCAAGTGTATATATGAGGTGCGTTACTATCTGAGTTTTTATACTTCAGGTACATGTGCTCATCTGACAAATGCTGCTATTTTCCCAAATGTGTGTGATCTTCAGGGAATCAGTGATTTGTTTTTTTGTGGTTGTCATTTCTCTTGAATATTCATTTTGGGGACTTTTTGGGTTTGTCTTTTTGTCTGAGAATTGAGTTGGACTTGAACTGTTTGGATTTGCAGGTTATAATTTGTTTTGGACTTGACCAGGAAAACTAGGAGTCGAAGATGGAAACCACAGACACCACAGGTACCAAAAACTATAAAACTTTATTGAGCGCTTTCGTCTCTAAATAAAAAAAAACTTCTTCAGAATGAATTAAAGGCATGTGCAAATGTTTAAATGCAAACTCCTGCCAGTTCATTGGTTAACAATAATAAAGCACCACCCCCACAGTGTCATGTGTATCCTGACCAAATACTTAGAATGTTATGCATAAAATACATACAATATGAAAATGTAGTAAATCAAACCCATGTCCCAAATGAATTAAATGCAATATGTTGATTTGAGTTTTAGTAAAGGACAAAGAAATGTTATCATTTAAGCCAGGAAAAACACTGGCATTCATTTTGACCTGCCATTTCATTTCCAAAAATTCTAAATAGTCATTGTAAGGACTGCCCTGTTGTCCCAACTCAACTTGGTCAATGACACAAAATTTAAAGAAATGACTAGGGTAGTCTTCTATGTGCCTAAAAAGGGCATTCATGTCATTATGTTTACTTATGTCATAGATGTG
This sequence comes from Protopterus annectens, assembly GCF_019279795.1. Lineage (NCBI taxonomy): Eukaryota > Metazoa > Chordata > Ceratodontiformes > Protopteridae > Protopterus > Protopterus annectens. The sequence continues at coordinate 1,337,751,660 of NC_056746.1, forward strand.
TTGGTAAATTCTCTGTTTGATGGCCCTTTTGGTTTTGCCTACATAAAATCTATCATAGGACTGGCACACAGCTACATACACTACACCTTTAGAATAACAAAAATACTTTTTCTTGGGTATGACAACCCCAAAGTTCTTGATGTTAACCTGTTCTTTGTCATTCATAAATCTGCACTGAGGGCATCTTCCACATTTAAAACTGCCACCCTCACCCATAGATAAGGAGGTTCTCTCCAACATTCCTTTCAAGGAGAGGCTGTGTTTTTGGCCTTGGAGAGTGCACCTATGACCTGCTATCTGGAGATACTATGCAGAGGACTGGTAACAGGTATGTTATGAGGTAGTATTGCTGGGGTCAGGGGGTTGAAGTTTTCACCAACCCTGTTCACTAGCAGGTTGGAAATGATCTCAGGTTCAGTATAAGTGGTACTGTCCACAGCTAGTTCGGCACAAAGCTCTGCCTTCCCTTTCAGATTTCAGACATAGCTAAACAATGCTTTGTGATTTTACTTAGCTAGGGATGCTAATTTAATTTTGTAATTAGCTTTAGAGGATTTTCTAATCTACTTGATTATGCTTTGGAGGGAGTTCTTCCATTGCTGGGACTGTCCCCTCTTGTTTTTTGGCAGCAGTTGTTCTTTTATTGTATAACCTATTTATGCTAGATGTCCACCAGGATGGCTTATTTTTTCATGAGGATCTTGATTTGATCCTTTCAGGTACAGCTGAGTCTGTACATTTATATAGGTGATTATACAGGACATTTGTGTACACCTCAGTATAGGGGTAATTGCTGTCAGTGTTGGCAGGGGATCTGAAACTATTGATGCCATCGCTCAGTAGGCTATAGCTTGCTTTGGAGAAATTTTTTAACTTTTTGCTCCTGAGGGTGGGTCAGGTACAATCATTACTTCAAATGAGACTGATTTATGATTGAGCTCTACCAGGGAGGGCCCCACGCATGGTGTGGTGGAGCGATCCCCCTTGTTAGTGAATACTATGGATGTTAGAGCCCCTTGTGGGTGTGCTTTGCATCCGAGCATTTCTGTTAACAAAATCCAGGAAACTTTGGGCGAGTGCATTTGTGCTCATATATGTTACCAATCAATGTAAGAATAGTTAGTGACCTATGACCAGGGTATTTGGCTGCACTGAGAGTGACTCAAGTAGGTCCAGGTAGATTGTGTGTTTTTTGTGGACATGGTGGGAGAATGTGGGGGGGGGGTCTTTACTACAGTATGTTGGACTTAGAGTAACTCTAGGGAGTTATATTGTTTAACCAGTCTAGAGTTGTATTGGTCTTTAATGAAAATGGATACTACTACTCCCTTGTTTTTTCATGTTCATTTTGTGGTCTGAACCTGTGGAAGGCATTGTAGCCCTGCATGACTGGGGTACTCTCTGATGCCTTGAACCATGTCTCTGTGACTGCACAGACATCAGCATCTTCCAGGGTGAGAAATGCTTCAAGTGAGTGTCATTTTGGATTTAGACCCCTAGAATTAAGCAGCACAAACCTGAGTTTGTTTCTGGAGGATATTTTTATGTCTGGAGTTTTTGTTCTTATGATTGCCTAAACAAGGCACTATGGGGGAAGCAAGTACCTTTACAAGCAACCTAAAGCTTAGAGGTGACAGATGAAGACCATCCCTGGCAAAGCAGCGTGGTTTGTCAGCCGTATCATCTCAGGCTGTCAGATGCTGGATCCCCCTGGATTGACACCAGAAGCCAGTTGTTGAAGTCAATCATTTTTTGTTTGTATTGTGGCATCTTCCTGGTTGAGGGGAAAATGCTGCTTAGAGTTAGGGACTTATCTACCTGGGACAAATAATCTGAATGCTCCATCAGGTCTCTCTTCATTTAGTCCAGTGAGGTACGTCTCAAGTCATTCACTCCAACATGGAGTATGACAGAGTCATAGCAGTACTTGTTTTTGAGACACTTGAGTGCATGTGTGATTTGGCAGATCCTGGCACCAGACAGGCAGCTGATCGTGACTTTTTCTTGTCCCGCCTAGTGAGGGGGACATCTGTGTGTCTCACTATAGAGTAACCTATGACCAAGATATGGTTTAGATATGTTTTGCCTTAGGGGCGTATTGGTTGAGACACTGCATGTGTTGTGTAATCTGTGCTGTTGGGACCATATTGTGTGCAGAAGGTTTGTGCTTGGGTCTTTGCTCTTTGGATATATTTCTAGTGAGTACCTCTACCTGTGTGGATTTATGTGTTGTGTACTAGGTACGTGTGGGAGGTGGAGTGTGGGTGCTGACAACCTCCCTGGTATTTGGTTTGTTACGTGAGAGAAACAGCATTGATTCCAGATACATTTCTCACATATTGTATTTATATGTCTTAGGAGTAGTAGGTTGCCTGTATACATGAGACAATTGCTACATTGCCTCAGGATGCCCATGTCAATCAGACTGGCTAGAGAAATGATGAGAAACTGACCTTTCATTATGTCAGGTGTATTCTGTAATAAGTAGTGGAGGGTGGGCTAGATGGACTAAGTTCTGCTGGAGAACTAGTAAAATCAGTTAATTTATGAGAGGTTTAGTGGTAGAAGCATGAACCAGCGCATCACAAAGCACAGCTGGGTTTCTCTCTGGGCAGCAGTGTACAGCTGTTTTGCATGCTGAGAAGCAGGGAAGCTTATGAGAGGTACTAGCAGTTATGTAGGGAAAATGACATTTTAAGCATTTGCATCCATACACGGCAGTGCACACCCCCACTGCAATGTGCGCAGCTACTCACAAATGCTGTGCTCAAATATCAGCTAAGTAAAATAGTTTTAAAACAATCCAGCCAATAGGAAAGCCCAAGACTGAGCCTTGTTCCAACAGTCCCCAACTCAGATGGGCCCTTGACTACACTTTTCTGCCATAAGGGCGCAGGAGGGCCCTCAGTGTAAGATGGCTGGTTTTAGTGCTCAGAAAATGACAAACAGTCTAGATGCAGCAAGTCTGAATCTTGCCCCTGCTATAAATTAATACTATAAATAGACAGTGTAGAAAGCAGTCACAAACAATAAAAACAGTTTAAAGTAGGCAGCAAAATGGCTGCAAAAGAAGGTTATAAAAAGTACTTATTTTTCATTATAATTAACTGGATGCCTTGGATTTTGTTCATATTGACTTCAGATTACATGAAGAAAGATCACAGTAAATATTTAGAATAAATCACCTTAAATACTTAGTGACTTTGTAAACAGATTATTTTTAAAATGAACTGCACAGCAGATACTAGAATAGAAGTATAACAAGTTAAATTGAGCCTGACATGAAATTGTCATTTGACCAACAACATAAATTCAAATTCATTATGTATTCAGAATTAATATTTCAGCAGCAATTACTAAATATACATTAACACTATAAAATTATTTATTGCAAGATAGAGGTACTCATGAAATATTAATGTGATATTAGTTAATGCATATTAATGGTGTAACTCTGTTCAAACATTTAAATCTAACATTAAAAATTAAAAGCAAGACAGAACAGAAGGCTCAAAGTTATTCTCCTTAAATACCAGATTCAGAAACAAATTACGCTCGGGGATACCTCAAAGCAAATTTGTTGTGCCAGTTTCATAACAGGCTCAAGGATTCTTTAAGCCTTGCAGGCTAATGATGAATTGTGGAGTCTTACTTGCAGTTTGAAGACCGCTGCAGGCAGACCATGCCACAATATATCTAACCTGTACATTTCACATTGATCTTTTAAAGTAATACTATTACTTATTTGCATGAATAGACCTATGAGATACAGGTGGCACTCAGTCTGTACATGAACAGCTGGACTGCATGCATTACATGAGTGTAAAGCAGATAAACAACCAGCATACAGGTGTAGCTAGTTTTTGATGAGGTACATGTTCACTCTGCCTTGGTGATGACTGCACATCTGCGCAGCAGTTCTTGTTTTTCAAATTGTCCTTATTTTTACATAGGTGACAACAAGTGTGTACTTTTTAAAAATAAAGTTGGACGTCTGTGATATTGCCCAACCTCACAAACATGCTGCCTTGTGTGTGGCAGCCCCGGGACTGCAATTCATGACCATGTTTTATCTGTTAAATATTCTATATCATGGTCAGCATATGGGAGGTACTGAAGGGTCAGGCACTTTTGGGGATCTATGTAGACTGTGCATTATGCTAGGCCTAAACAATACATATGAAAAGAGACTCATTAACACAGAACGTTTCTGAATCCCATTGCCTCTATGGACAACTGATTCCAGCATATTGTGTGGAGTTTCCTAAATGAAGTCTGCCCAATTATAATCGGGGTAGGTTTGCAAGATATGGAGGTAATTCACAATGCTACCTGATAGGTTTGGACTCCCACTGTTAATCTTGTGCTATTAAATGTTTTAGTTTGAAGCAGAAACCAGCCCAGAACAAAGAAAAAATGATTACACACTCTTATGCTAATCAAGCCCACACAGTCTGTAATTAAACAAACATATGTAAGTGCTGTTAAAGTCCAAGCTGGACACACCAAATGACACGAATTGTGATATTAGGAGTAAATCAACCGCTGTGTCCCAGATGGCATCAACATCTTCATCAGACAGGAGAACAAGACCGTCTCTTTATCAAGACATAAAGGCAAATGAGCCACATGACGATTGGAAAATCACATTGCAGGTTTCAGTATATAACGTCATAGTTATACTCCAGGTATGGCTTCAGGAAGTAAATCTCTAGGGATGTTCAGTTTTGTGATTAAATACAATATAGAGCAGCTACTTCTAATTTAACTAAATGCATAGCTTTGTTAACCTAGTAAGTAAAACAGCCTATCTTGGACCCATGTTTGCTGTAACATGAGCCACAAATGTAAGGTAAAACGCAATATGTATGGATAGTTTAGAGCGGTGCTTTTGGGAGATGGGAGGAAGTCAGAGTAATCATAGAAAGCCCATTCTGTCCGGGAGAGAACAGCCAAAATCCACACAGAAAATTACCAGAAATCCAAAATAGTCTCCAAATCCCTGAAACAGAGATCTGAACTAATCTGCCACAAAAGTGGAGTGAGACGAGTCGGTCATCTGCTCTGCATATTGATAACTGAAAAGTTGTAATTTTAGCAGTTACTTCAAAAACATAGTTATGATGACATTATAGAAAATAAAAAAATGGCATTTAGCATCAACCAGAATGTTATCTGTATGCAAGTCAAGATCCAAAGGCAGGTGATAATGAATGGTTTTAGTGGGTACATAATCAGTCAGGAATAACATTATAACTAAATAGCATAGTGTAGTGGATTAAACAGAGCAGTTGTAAAAGGTTAGTAGTCAGTCAGAACTATTTTTGAGACATTTTACAATGCATGATCATGACATAAGGACTACACATAATACTTAAAATGCTAGCTTACTTAAGTTGCTTGCAGAGTGATAAATTCTTTGTCGACATGTGTTGCCTTAACCTCTTCATCCTGGCATTCTACCAGACTTTTTCCTTTGTATTTCACATTACTTTATTACTTTTATTGCACTGATATGGCTATTCCCTTGTTCCCGTTTCCCCCCAGTTTTCTCTAGAAGTCTTGCACCTGCACTTCTGCAGCAGGCAGCACTAAGATCTATCCCATTTAACCTAACAAGGAATCGTGGAGACCAGCATGCAGTTCCAAACCCACTAGAGGAAGACCAAACCAAAATACTTTCAAATGTCACACTGAAGTTAAACCGCAGTGAATAGTGTAACCTGTCAGTCTATGGTTGCAATGTGCCCTTTATTCCTGTGTTTATTTTATTTAATGCTGCCGTGTTTTACATAATTTTACTCTTTTCAGCTCTCCTTATTTGAACTTCAGTTTATTTATCATCTGTTCTGTTGCTCACCTTTATGCCATTTGCAAAAAGGCAAACTGTTAGCTTAATGCTCAGCTCCATTTTACTATATTAACTATATGCATGTTAGTCAGAATATCAAAAAAATCAAGTCTGTTATACGTTACTACTACTGCTAATGATATTCATAATACATATCCATGAGCTTTAAGTAATTAAGGAAAGGAAAGAGGCCTACACCAACACTTCATATGCATAGCGAAACAGCATACATAAAATATATTCAAATGTTGTATCTTTTTAAATGGATGTATTGAAGCTCAGCTGCATTCTTTCTCCCTTTTAATGGCAGGAAATGGGAAGACTCATTGAAATCTCATTTAAAAGGCACTTGAGGTACGAAAGGTCAGATCATATCGTTAACTTTCATCCTGATTAGCAGGCAGCCTCGTTAGGAAAGAATGTGACAAAAATAAGCAATGCTACTGGAAAACATCTTTATATATCCTGCACCGTGATAACCTTGCAATAATTCTAGCTTTGTCGCTTGGGTGTACCTATAATAATAATCCTCATAATAGCATTATGGGAGAAATTGCAGTCTTTGCTTACAATGCTTCATCAAAGAAATCTGCTAATTCTGAATGGCATATGAATTCAGTCCAGCTGACCCAGCTGATAATGAAGAATCAGGGCAGAATTGGGGCAGCGAGAAAATTAGAGTGAGACAAAGAGGCGAGTCAGCCTATATTACTCCACGCAGTTAAATTAATCTATCAACAATCTGAAATGGTGGCGTCACCTCTTGGGAGCAACTAAACATATAATTTAAAGTCAGTAACTAGGTGACTACATCTTTGTTCTGATAAGGCTGTGATGTGCATTTCTGCAATTTTGGAACTGTGCTTTGGGTCTTAGATAATCAGTGTCCTTAAAAAACTATATCTGAAGTTGACAGAATTCAAAGTGACTAACTCTTATGCAAATCAGCCACGAAGCACTCCCACTGGTCTTTGCAGGCAGAAAATGTCAGGCAGTGGAAATTATCCAACAAAATATGTTTTATACTAGGAAAAAATAACTTTAGCAGGATGTCATATCATTGGACTACAACTGGTTTTACTAAAAGCTAATATGTTACAAATTTAATTAGTGGGGAAATTACAGGTGTTAAAATTATTTGAGAAAAATAAAATTATACTTAGAAGTTAAAGCAGCAGGACTTGAAAATGTCATGTTGCACTAGCCTGCTGTGCTATGAAAGAAATTGAAGGCATAGTGTTGATACAACCAAGCTCAATTTTGACAAGCCAGTTTGACTGTTTACTGTATGTAGAAGTGTATAAATATGTATATAATATTGAACCACTGAGATTATATTATCCTTAATGCAGTGTGGCTGTATATACTCTGTATTAGTGTCAGTTTTTGATACTTACTCCCTTGAATTGTATTTTACTCTATATTATGTGTGATATTTCTTATATGCATTATCATATGTGGAGCTTTTCTCCCCAGGCCTCCACTGAAAATGGACTCATGTAGGCCCAGTGAACCAGCCTTGTAAACAAATGCAATAAAATAAATAAATACCATGAACAAAAGCACAATATAGAGAAAATAAGCTAAAAGGGAATGCTGATAACTGATTAGAGTATGGTTACTTGGTACAGGTGATATCAATGTGTCTGAACCAGGGAAAGTGGCTAGTGGCATGTACTATGATAATCAGTATAAAGGTAGAGAGTATGCAGATAAATGTGCACTCATCTGATGAAGGGAGAGTGTCATTCAACACATTTATACTCACTTATGGTACAAATAGGGGCACAGTAGGTACAGGAGCCTATGCAGCTACAGCACGATCTGGACAAGCTAATGGAAAGAAAAAGAAAGGAAATTAAATTTAAGTGATAAAAGCAAAAAATTAATTGCTCATACTTGGTACAAATAAACAAGCAGGGTTATTGGACAGCATATGTGTAATTAGAGTCAATGGATATGGAAAAGGTTCATAAGCACTTACTAGCCTTGTAGTCCGAGGGACAATTGAGCAGTCTAGCCAAAATTCCCTGTTGCCCCAAACACTGGTAAATTAACTCACACAAGGTCACACAGTAGGCAAAGGAGGGCTGATGGAATCAAACCCTGGACCAGAGGAACAAGCACATGCCAAAGAAAAGGCTTTATAATGGTAAAAGCAACGTGAGACATTCAGGGATGGAATCAAACCCTGGACCAGAGGAACAACCACATGCCAAAGAAAAGGCTTTATAATGGTAAAAAGCAACGTGAGACATTCAGGGCTGGAATCAAACCCTGGACCAGAGGAACAACCACATGCCAAAGAAAAGGCTTTATAATGGTAAAAAGCAACGTGAGACATTCAGGGCATCAGAAGAGAGTCCAGAGCAGATCAAAATGTTGAAGCACTGAGTTACCTCAGAAGAAGAAAAAAAAGGTTTTGTGTGCAGATTCACGCACCATACATTATGGGGGAAGTTACATTTCTGAACATGTTCAGCGAAGTGAAATAAAATGTACGACTGATCTATAAGAGCTTAACTACGACCTTATACTTAAGGAATTCTTTTAATTCAGTCTGCATTGCAAAGTGTGCAGGTCTGAGCTAGCTTCCATGTGTCCTGCATTACTTGGAGAACCTTACTAAGGAGGAGCAGAGTTTGAAACTCAATGCCACTAAACAGAATATGGGAACAAAAACAGCTGTGGTCACGCCTGCCAGAAAAGACAAAATGCCCCTTGTTGGACAACATTTACTGCACTGTGCAAACATCTTGACAGTACAAGCCCATCAAAGTCTTGTTGATAGATCGTCTGTCTACTCATTGTTCAAAAACCAAATTTATCAAGAGACATATTTTTTTTCTTTTAGTTTGCTATTTTACATATTAGTACATAATATAATTTGATCCCATCTATGTCTATTATAAACTATGAGATTGACAGAATGATGCTTAAAACAGCTGGATATTTGCAATTAATGGAAAAGTAATGGTAGATGGCATGAACTAAGGCTCCAATAATCTTTTTAAAAGTTAAACCACACCAGATAAAATGTTTTTGCCTGTCACTGAATTGTAAGACTTATGAAAATTTATGATCATATCTCCTATGCATGTACAGTTACTGACCTCTGATCTCCTATACATGTGCAGTTACTGACTTCAGGTCTCCCTTGCATGTACAGTTACTGGCCTCAGGTCTCCCTTGCATGTACAGTTACTGACCTCAGGTCTCCTGTGCATGTGCAGTTACTGACCTCAGGTCTGCTGTGCATGTGCAGTTAGTGACCTCAGGTCTGCTGTGCATGTACAGTTAGTGACCTCAGGTCTCCTCTGCATGTACCATTACTGACCTCAGCTCTCCTATGCATGTGCATCTAGTGACCTCAGATCTCCTATGAATGTGCAGTTACTGACCTCAGAGCTCCCATACACGTACAGTTACTGACCTCAGATCTCCTATACATGTGCATCTAGTGACCTCAGATCTCCTATGGATGTGCAGTTACTGACCTCAGGTCTCCTGTGCATGTACAGTTACTGACCTCTGATTTCCTGTGCATGTGCATCTAGTGACCTCAGATCTCCTATGAATGTGCAGTTACTTACCACAGATCTCCTATACATATACAGTTACTGACCTCACTTTCAGCAACATACCATGAGACTGGGTACTGCTGAGGAGAGGGTTGCTGTGCTAATCCCATATCTATTTCTGTCTATCCTCTTTTTGCAATATGGTAAATATCAGACCAATCGGAAGGTCAGTAAATGTTATTGATGCAATCCACTGTTCCATAAATCTTAGCCAGAATAAGTAGGGACCATATGGGTATTTTTTTTTAAAAAGTGAACATGTGAGTGAAGCTGTGGAATGTTGGAGGTCCAGTCAAGGAATGAGAGAGGGGCAGGTATATTTTTTTATGGGGGTGTAGACTTTAGACAGTGCCTTAAGCCTATTTGCATGGAAAAGTTGAAATGTTAGCTGAATGTTTTATGAAACTGCAAATATTTAGAGTTGTGATTCATAGGATCAGCAAGGCTGGATATTTGGAGCATCGGCCTTGATGACACCGCTAAACTGTTGTGATAATTTGATTGTTCGTTTGATGTTTGGCTCTTTGTAAGACGAAGGCCACATATGAGCATAATTAAACTATAGTGATGTAACTGGCTTAATACTGTTATGAATCTAAGTGCCTTATTTGACATAAATGAGATACTGAGTGGAATTCATAAATATGGTATTAACTTTGCTGGCCTATTACTTCAAAAGAAGGTCTGTAGAAAATCAAAGGCAATTCACAGAAAACAAATGACAAGCTCACATAACCAGTAGGATATTATTCACCACAATGGCTACCTGTGCTCTATCTACATGCAAATGAAGAAGGTGGCATGCGCAACATCACTTACAAGTTTTACAAACAGGAAGGCCAAGTATCGCAGCCTTCAGTGGGCATTGCGTTGTTGCACAGAAAGCTAGGGGTAATAACCATGAAGAAGCCAGTACGCAGCTATCAGAAATATAGTCATCAGTAACAACACTAAGGAGTATTAGCAACACACACACAAAACCCCTTCTAGGACATACCAGACATGAGGACATAGAAGTGCTGGACAGCAGTGAAATATATAAAGGGATGCTGCACCAAACATATATAGCCAAAGCTAGAGCTGTGCCTTGCCATGCATATGTACACACAGTACCAGACAACAATAAAATCATAGCTGTTGTTTGGCATAGCGGAAAGAAGATACACGATTCCAGCTACCAACTCTTCTTACTCTGTATGTTCACACTACTTGCAGGCTAAGCCAGTAGGAATCACAGACCAATGAAATTACTCATGGAGCGCAAAGGCCTAATTACATAAAAATGAAAACAATCTCACAGGAATGGATAATGAGTCTAATGCAGCACACATACATTATGCATTGTGTAGCCTGCAATGAGTGCAAGTTATGAATTATGTAGCATACCCCTCTGTATCGAGGAATCGGTGTCAGCCCGTTCTCTGTTTTCTGCTTCTCATGGAGCTCCAGAGGAAAGCAGAGACAAAAACATAGTGTGAGATGTACGAGAAAGTAGGTTTGTGTGTAGTCTATGTCCTAAGCACCACATTGTGGCAGCACCAGTAATAAGACAAACTACAAATAATACTTCCTTGAAAAGGTTTCAGTGGGGGTACACTGTACCCCATATGCAGGCAATGTTAGCCATAGTTTGCATCCTATGCAGGTCTTGGTATCCTTCACTCCCCTGCCTTGATTCATCCTCCTTTTTGTGATTTCCAGTTTCTAGCTGTGTGAACATGCATTGTCTGGCACTTTGTCTTGAGGAAGGCAGCATACATAGCAGCACTTACTGGTCTCACTTTCATCAGCATTTCCATCAAAAGACTCAACAAACATAGGAAGACAGTGATTTGTCCTTCAGGCAACAAGATCATTGATTCTTGACAGAGGTGACTACACCATGGTAGTGTAAATTTGGAAGTGAACCAAACTTGATACTTCTCAGTGCTAGGAGTCTCAACAAGAAACTACACTCCCTGGAAGGTATCGCCTCACCCTGGAGAATGCTGATGTATATCCAGTTAATGAAACCTGGTTCAAAGCCATTGAAAGCACTCTGGCAGTGCGTGGCTGTAATGCCCTTCATACGTTTCGACCACCCACTGAACATGAAAGACAAAGTGCGGAGCTGTATCTGTCTAAATAAAGGATAAGCATACCTCAAGGCTGGTCAAACAACATGACATGCTTGAAATACCCCATTACTGTATTCATGCTAGCTACAGGTCCCCCAACTATGAATCAGGAAACCCATGCATCATACCTGCACTGAACTTACTAGAATCATTCACCATCCAGCCCAATACTATACTCATGGGTGATTTTTTAACTAGCCCTCCATTAATTAGGAGGCATACATGACCACTAACATGCAGGGCCAAAGATTTTTTGACTTTGCAAATTCAAATGCCCTGGAGCAACTAGTCTGCACTCCCACTAGGGGGACATATATCCTAGATTTGGTGCTCACAAATATGGGAGGAGTGCTGCACACTCTCCCTAGTGAGATGTTCTCACTGGTAAGATCACATTGCAGTGTAGTCTCCCTGGTAAGATCAGATTGCAGTGTAGTCTCCCTGGTATGATCAGATTGCAGTGTAGTCTCCCTTGAAATAAAGGTAAAAGGAATCCGTCAACCTATCCCCAAAAACTTAAAGAATTTTTCTTAGGTAATTTATTTAATATTAAGTGATAGCATAGCTGTTTTCCAAGCTTCTCCAAATTCAGAAAACATAGAAACCTATGCAGAGGCATACACACAAACTCTGTACGAGCATATGAACAACTGTATAGAAATTGGCAGTACTAGACTGAAATCAACCCAGGACAAACCACAAAAACAAGCCAGCCTGGGGGATCCCTGGTATTAATAGGTTGTACAACAAAAGAAAGAAAATCCTATTAAGATTTAAGATGGAATGTACGCAACAGAGCAATACATCCCATATTAGTCTAAACAAGCAAATCAATGAACTAGTCAAGTCTCTGAAAGCAGACTTTGAGGTATCCTCCAAAGCTAAAGATAACCGTAAGGCAGTTTTCAGTTATGCACACAATCTTAACGGCAGCACCGAACAATGTGCAGAATTAGTTGTAGATAGCATCACTTATATTCAGCCAAAAGATATAAAAAAAAAAAAATCTGCTGACTGACAAATTCAGCTGAAATTTCACCTCGCTATCATCTCCAGTTCACCCCCAAGAAATACCCTCCACCACTCCACCACCAATTATCACCGAAGAACAGGTTGCCGCTAGGCTCTCTAATGCTAAAAACATGCCTTTAATGGTGCCTGGTGATACAGCATGCTGCCTCTTAAACAGCCTATATTAGGCCTTATTAGACCCATTGGGATCTCTATTAAAACTTATATACTGCCTTTGTCCCGATAGAGTGCAGGACAGCAATAGTCATCCCTCTGCATAAAGGGGGACCATCTACCGACCCGGGAAATTACAGACCCACAAGTTTGACTAGTCTTCTATTGAAGACCATGGAAAGAGTAATCATGGACCTTATAAATAATGACAAAGTAAACCTCCAAACACTGGACCTGACCCAATTTGGCTTTGTCAAGGGCAGGTCATGCCTACTGAATCTGGTGGATTTCTTTGAGAAAGTCACTAAGGCCATGGATGAGGTTAAAATAGTACATACTACTCCGAGACCATCTTTGTCTTGCATTCAAGACAATCTCTGACCCTGACTTATTGGAAATGCATATCAATAAGTCAAATGGTACACAGGTTACTCGTTCTAAAGATCTTAACTTGGTATTTGACATTGATAGAATCTGCTGGAGGGACAGATTTATCTCCCAGAGGTTACCACACCTTTGGAACAGACTCCCACTTCATGTCAAACAGAGCACTTCACTGGCCCTCTTCAAACAATCTCTGGATGATTGGATGGGTAATCGTAAATTCACCTTGGGGTTCCACCTGTGTCCCTCTTGGACAGGGGCAATAGGTGCTCATCATGGAAATAACAGTAGAACTTGGCTAGGGTTGTAAGGGCCCTAGGGCTATTAGCCTATTAACTTCCTATGGTCCTGCGATCCTATATTGCCTACCTCGACATTGCCAAGGCATTTAGCACAATTCCCCACTCGGGTATTATAAAAAAATTCACAAAACTGGGCATAAATCCCTACATCACCATATGGATAGCCAATTGGCTAATGGACGGGACACAAGTGGTTAAAGTGGCTGAATCCAGATCCAGCAAGAGGCTACTAGTGGTGTCCCACAGGGCTCAGAGCTGGGCCCACCCCTGTTTGGAATATAGTTCTCTGATGTCAAGGCTAATGTGGAAGTCCTCTGGATGACAAAGTTTGTCAATGACTGCAAGTTGGGGGCAATCACTGAATCCCCCAGCAATGCAGATATCCTTCAGGAGGGTCTTGATCAGAAAAATGACTGGTGCTACAACTATGGCCTAAAACTAAATGTGAAAAAAATGCATTATCATACCTTTGGGAAGTCAAATACCCCGGCAAATTACGACATCAATAGCACACCTCTTAGAGTAGACTCAGAGGTGAGAGCTCTGTGTACACAGATAGATAGTAGCCCAAACATTGACTGTCATGTGCCCACAGTGGTGAGGAAGTCCTATGTGACACAACTTATAAGGTAAGGTAGGGCATCCAGATCTAAGGAAATTATAGTCCCGCTGTACTCAACCCTCATTAGACAAATAATCAAGTACAGTGTGCCATTTGCATGTATGTAACTAGGCATTCAGCAGCTTGCATGACCTTAGAGGTTCCTCACAAAGAAAATACCCAGTGTGCACAAGATGTCCTATCTGGATAGACAAAAGCCCGATCCCTTTACTCTGTCTCTGTCTCCTACAGAATATTATGAGCTGACCTATGCCTGACCTACAAGGCACTCACAAATATACCCCTGATGGAACTGCTACACATCCATAAGTTAAACAGCATGAGGGTCACCTGATCTAGTGATCTAAATGTAGTCAGTAACTCAATAAAAACATGCTGGAGAGGCAGATGTGTCTCAGAGATTGTCCCTTCTTTGGAATAGGCTTCCTATTCACATAAAGCAGAACCCTTCCCTGGCTCTCTTCAGATGCAGTTTGGATCAATGGATGGAGAACTGCAAATTCACATCTGGGATAGTGCCTATGTTCCTGATGGACAGGGGCAATCTGTGTGATATTTAAGGCATAGGTTCAAATCCCTGCCATTCTCTTCCCTATAGGGGCATATACTGGGTAAAATTGATTATATTGGCTAGGCTTGGAAGGGCTCTTTAGCCATTAGCCCAGTAATCTCCTATGAAGCTGTGAACCTATAAGATGTAAAACCAAAGCGCCAAGCAGATAACGAGAATGAAATACTCGCCACCACGAAGAATAGTTCACCAACTGTAGTCCAGTTCAGTTAAAAGCACTTTATTGAAGTAAAACCAAATGTAAACGCCTGAACGCCTTATAACTAAGAACACACACTGCGTTTTCGTCAACTTCTTTGACTTCCTCAGAAACAATTAACTCCTCAAATAATCATTTATATAGTCTCATTCATCAATCAATTGTACAATTAACTTGAAAATTTAAACAAATAGAAATGTGTTTTACATAATGCCACAAACAGATGTCATTCTTTAATTATACTAAACCACATAATAGCTCTAAATAAATAGTTACTATTACTGTAATTCTTCCTTAAAAAAGAAAATTTGTATGTTGATTAAATAGAAATGCTTTAAAAACTGTTTGAAAAATACTTTAAGAATTATACATGAGGAAAATACATTTGGTAAAGAAAAGGAACTGCTTGAATAAATATTTAAAACATGACTACATATTATGTTGAATAAAAGCAGATGAATGTCAATAAATATGCATATAAAACCACGTATATTTAAAATGTGCATCAATATAAATTAAGATAAAAATGAAAATATAAAAACAAATACAGTAAACTTTCATTTTGGGTTGCAATCTATATGAAAGTTTGTAGACCTATTTCTATTGATCGTGGGGACCAAAAAATTTATGTGTATCATATATCGTATTACAGCTTAGCTGCTCTTAATTTTAACAAAGGCATTATAGATATATGACCATTAAGCCCCGGATATTTATCAGCACTTAAGGTTACTTGCCACCATAATTCCCTGTACTCGATTGTGGTCTCCCATGGTCCTCCTCGAATGTCTTGTTGTATATGTTCTATAACCATGAACTTAAATTTATATTCCTTACATATTTTGCTGTGCTTGTACAATGCATTACTTTCTTTCTTGGTGCTTATATATCGTACGTATGCTCGTAGATTCTTTTTCTTAAGGCTCTTTCTGATTTCCCAACGTAGAAAGCACCACATTTTTCACAATGGGTGAGGTACACTATCCCTTTAGTATCACAATTAAAATAATCCTGACTAGTTATCATTTTGTTCCTACTTGCAATATTATGACCTTCCCCATTTATTACATAGCAGCATTGACTACAGTGTCCACATTTATAGGTACCCTTCTTATGTGTCCTTCAATTACTTTGGACCTTCTTACTTTCCAAGATATTGCCTATATTCCTAGAATTTATGTAAATCACTTTCCTAGGAATGTTGGATATACCTTCTAAATCCGTAAAGGCTAAAAACTTGTCCCATTCTTTGAAAAAGATTTGACTAATTCCATTATTAATTCCATTGAACTCTAAAATTAATGCCTGGGAAAGGTTTTCAGGACCTTTATTATTCTTGTTGTTCACCAAGCCGGCCCCACCATTGTGTTCTATAGATGCACTCCATTCTTGACCCCTATAAATAGGTGCAAATCTGTTCTTCCTTCCTTCCACCACTTCATTCCTAATGTGGTTGACCAAATCACTGGGGTAGTCTCTCTCTATAAACTTTTTTTCTAATACTTCACACTCAGTATGGAAATCCTGGTCTAAACTCGTCATTCGGCTACCTTTGACCAGCTGCCCCTTAATAATGTTCTTTTTACAATATTTGGGGTGTGCACTTTGGAAGTGTTGGAAGGAATTACAATAAGTGGGCTTTCTATAAACCCTAGTTTCATAATTTCCTTCCCATTTATATAATTCCACATCCAGATAAATCAAATTACATTCAGAAATGTTATGTGTGAATCTTAAAAAACTAGTAGTACCATTGATGTAGGTTAGGAACTCATTTAGCCTTTCTCTAAGATGTAAAACCCTGAGGGATATGCAAAGAGACATGTCAGTACATTCCATGCATATCACTCCATGATTTTGGTACCAGTTATTTATTTAGGACAAACCTTCCTGTAGGGATGGATAAGTTATTTGGGGATTCAATGACTCCTCCAGGCTTGCAGTGACCTACAAATTTAGACAGAGCTCTTCATATTAGTTTTTACTTCAGAAAAAATGCCAAACAGGAGAGGTCCCAGCACAGGACTTACAGGTCCCATGTAAGAAATATTTTGGTCTGGGTTAGTACGTTCAGTAAATAATCTTTAGAAATAATTGGGGGAGTAAGTGATTTGAATATTTTGGGGCTTTAAATAAGTCTCAGTGGGAAAGATGGCACCAATTTTGTTTGCAAGTATATTGACAATATCAATTGGGTCAGCACAGGTGCTATAACTATGAATATGTTCTATGAAAGGTGTAGGATATTGTGTTTTTTAGTTTCCTAACATAGTTTAAGAAGGCAGAAGAGACCAACCAAACCACAATCTTAACTTTCATTCATTTATTTTGATTTATGGAACTTCATCAGACAGCTCTTCTGATCAAGTTCCATATATCAGAATAAAGGAACAAAAGTGCTAATTTGTGGTTTGGCTTGTGTTTTCTGCTGTCAGGATTGCAGAATTGCTGTGGCTGCGTCTATCAGGTGTCCATTAATATTTAGTTTATTCTAAGCCAGTCAGTGGTTTAGTTTTATAGTTAAAGGATTAATAATTATCTTTGGCTTCAGAGGCCAGACTATGTTTACGGACTAATTTTGTGGACATGATAGCACTCGATTTTTTTTTGTTATTCTCTTTTTGTAATATTTTTGATATTATCCTTGAAAAAATAATTTAAGCAGTTTTTCTTTTTGCTGCATAGAGTATTTATTGCATGGACCACAACAGTCACTTATTTTTGGAGTTCCTGTGATTCTTTGTTCTATTAGGGACTACTAGCTCTGTGCCTTTTTTTTCTAAATGGTGTGTTAAGGTGTTGACAGATACAGACATTAGTACATTTTGATATTTCATTACAGAGTAGTTGCAGTTGGCATGTCTGCACTCCATAATTCAGAGGTGTTAACTGCAGGAGCTTTCGCATATTTAAAGGTGAAAGTTATAAGTTTACGGTCATAATTTCTTGGTAAAGTAGTAGTGCAGGAGACATCCATATTTGTAAGAATTAGGTCAAGAATGATATGTCCTCTAGTAGTTTTATTCACAAAGTGGTCAAGGGAATTGTTTTTTTTACTAGGTCTAGGAATTTGTGGTCATGGTCTACACTGTAGGTATAGGTGCCCCAGTTTATTAAAACGTTAATGTCACTCAAAATAAGGGAGTTTTTGCTAATAGGAAGATCATTTAGGACACTGAGGAATATTACATAGTCATCAGGGGTCAGAGAGGGTGTTCTGTAACAAGCTATTAGTTGATAATTAATCCTCCCTAGAGGGATCTGTAGTTCAGTGAGTTCAGTTTGCGAGTCCCTAGGGATCTTTCAGGCGGTAATGTGTTCCTTGACAAATATGAAGTCTCTGCCATGGTTACCATTGAGTCTGAAGGCATGATAAGTACAAACCCCTGTATAAAGGGAGTACTTCCTTTACATTTAAATGGGTTATACTAACTGTGAAGGCATGAATAGTTCCCATATGCAAGAGTTCCTCAGGATCAGGCTATGTATTGTTTAGATATCTGTCACTGAAGAGGGGCACCTTAATATGATCCAATCTGAAAAGATTTGAAGCCTGCATAACCTAAAGCACTGCTGGCGATTCACTGCTGGGTGAGAAAAGCTATATTTTTTGTCTGTCATCTTTTAGAACTGCTTTCTGATATCTGCTCCATTTTGTTTTCTGTTTTAAGAAATCTGCTTGTCCTGGTGTCTTTGTTTTATTTGAGAGGTGGACACAAATTATCTAGGCTGTTCATTTCACATGTTTTTTTCCCCACTGGTTAGATTGTCTATATATTTTGATACTTAAATACTTGGTGAAATTCTGAGCCTCTGTCTTTGTCTGAAAAAAAAATTAAACCTGCATAAACTAAAGCACTGTTGGTGATTCCCTGGTGTGTTTCCTACTCCCTTCTTGTTTGTTGATTTGCTTTTTTAAACCTGGTGATTTTAAGCTGTCCACCCCAAATATAAATTGAGCTTAATAAGCTCCTCACTTTCTACACTGCTGTTGATATCCTGAATTATTTATTTGCCTTTCACTGTGCTTAGAAAAAGTGCATTTTGCTTCCCATTGTCTGTTCTATTTGATCTAGCCAGCTGTTGGATAAAGTTGCTTATTTTTACACTCTAGCAAACAATTATTGTTACACAAAAGAGGTCAGTGGATTTTCCATCCAGTGCACTGGGAAGTAGCCTGGTCTGTTTAGTTTGGGAAAAGCTTGAGATTTCTGAATGTAGTTTTATTGGCTGGAGGGTGTATCTTGTTTTTTTAGTACCTTTATAAATTGTGCACAATGGAGTTGATCTTGGCTCATTTACTGATAATTGAAGTACTTTTATTGAATAACAACACTTTTTTAAGCTGTTTAAAGTACACTGCTGTATCTATATCTTTAAGTTTTAGTGGTAGCATTTCACTCCAGACGCTCCTTTACTGTGCTTTTGTATTGGGAGGACAGGGCTTATTCATCTGGTGGCAGTAGATGTTTACCTTTTCTGTCTGAGCTGAGAAACTCACAAAAGTATTTTTTGCACTTCTCTGCACTTGACTTGCACTGTTCTGATACCTAGATAACATAGTCTAGATACAGACCTGCTGTATATACCCTGTTATTGATGCACTTGAGCACTAAACCAGCCATCTTACATTGAGAAAGGCTCCCCTGCACCCTTGTAGCGGAAGAGTGTGGATCCAGCCTTGCCTGAGCTGGGGATTGCTGGAGGAAGATTCATTGTGTGCTTTCACATTGGTAGAGTAGCTGAAACATTGTCTTATTTTCACCTGTATTTAAGCCTCACATTTGCACGCACAATAAAACAGGACTTAGGGGTACCCTGTAGACATAAACACATTGAAACTCAATTTTTCCCTAGACATCTGTCAGTGGAACCATTCCAAGCTTCCCTACTGCACTATGGGTGTACTGAGCAGCATTGCCACATTTAACAGCCATAGTTTTCAATAGAACGAGCACCTTTGTTAGTCCTAGCACAACAACTGGTCAGACTAGTCCAATCCCTTCCCTAATAGTACATACGGTAAAAACCTGCTATAATGGATGGGCTGCTTCCCATAATTTTACCAGCCATCCTGATTGACATGGTCATCCTGAGGCAATATAGTAATTGCCTCATGCATGCTGACAACCACTTAATACTTTATGTGAGAGATGTAATTACACCATAAAATTGGAATCAATTCTCTCATGTAACAACAAACTGGACATCAAATAGGTTGTCAGAACACACATTTCACCTCTCACACAAAATGAGGTCACAATAGATAAACCCACATATGCGGAGGTACTCACTAGAAGCCTACCAAAAGATCAGAGACCTCCGAAACGTAAACCACTTTGCACATGCTGCTATGCAAATAAAAACCATTCCACATAACACATACACCTGTGTCTCAGTGTAGCTCATCTGGTCAGGAAAAACAAATATTATTGAGCTCTGTTCAAACAGCTTTGTTATGTACAAAATACATCAGGATTGAGGCTTAATAAGTTTAACTTGGATAAGCTTCCAATCTAACTAGCCATCACACTCATACATGCTCACTCTCTGGCTGCAATCTCAAAATGGCACTGAAGGTAGCACGTGCTTGCTATTTATATATATTGACAAGTGTAGCTCTAAGGGATTTGGATTTCCTGAGGTGGAGCATGTCCATTAATTCTGGGTTAGACATGGCTTTGTACGTCAGGCATAGATCGCTTCTGAGTAGGCGGTAAGCCACTGAGTAGCGCTGGAGTTTCTTTAGTCGAACTGCATAGGGCATCTGTTTGAGGCCCGTGATCCTCTTGGTGAGGTACTTTTGGGGTCTCTCCAGTTGCTGCAGGTGTCGGTTAAGGTACATCCCAAATGGGGCATTGTACTTGATTATGGGCCTGATGAGTGATGAGTAGAGGGGCACAATGACCTCTCGATCTAGATGTGAATCCTTTCATGAAAAGGTGGGCTATATAGAAGGCCTTTCTAACCACTTGGGCAACATGATTGTCAAAGGAGAGATTACTATTTACATGGGTCCCCAAATCCCTAATTACTTCTTCCGTACTTAATGGATTACCACCTATGTGGTAATTTGTGGGCACTTTGTTTTTCCCAAAGGGGATGACTATGCACTTTTTGGCATTTAGCTTGAGGCCGTGGTTCTGGCACCAGGTATCTGTCTCTGTAAGACCCTTTTGGAGGATGCTTGTGTCAGCCGGAGAGTCAATTATGGCTCCCAGTTTGCAGTCATCTGCGATCTTGGTCAGCCATAGTCTTCCCGTGTTAGCCTGTACCTCAGAGAAGTATATACTGAACAAGAGAGGTCCCAGGACTGAGCCTTGTGGGATGCCACTGGTAACTGGTTTAGAGTCTGACATGGCACCTGCAATTCTGACCATGTGGGTTCTAACACTGAGCCAGTTTGCAACCCATCTTGTGACATAGGGGTTGATATTTAAGCTGGTAAGCTTATTTATGATGCCCGAGTGTGGTATTGTGTCGAAGGCTTTAGCTAGGTCCAGGTAGGCTGTGTGGACTACCTTCCCTTCATCTATGGCCTTGGTAACTGTTTCAAATAAGTCAACTAGGTTTAAGAGGCAAGATCTGCCCTTAACAAAGCTGAATTGGGTAGGGTCCAGTGTCTGGAGGTCCCCAATGTCTTTGTTTATGAGTTCCATGATGATTCACTCCATAGCTTTGCAGACCAGACTAGTCGGGCTTATAGGGCGATAGTTCCCGGGGTCCGTTGTGGCACCACATTTGTGGAGCGGGACCACTGTTGCTGTACGCCATTCTTTGGGTATGTATCCTGTAGTAAGGCTAAGTTTGAACAGTAGCTTTATGTGAGGGTTCAGTTCTTCTTGGAGCTCATGTAAGACGCAGCCCGGGACACTGTCCGGTCCCATTGATGCTGTGTTTTTTGCTTTGGAGAGGGCAGCTTTCACCTGTGCATCTGTGATGTCTGGGAGGCTACATTCTGTTGGGATAGACATTTGTTCTTTGGGGGGGAAGGGGGGGGAGTTTGCACTGAATCTGTCTGCCAGGATGTTGGCAATGTCTGTGGGTTCAGCATATTTTTTGCCATTTTGCACTAATTCCGAGCATATCTAGGGGTTGCCACCCAGATTCCTGACATAACTAAAGAAGGCCTTGTGATTATCTTTAGTGTCTTGGGCAATTCTTCTTTCAAAACTGGCCTTTGATGATTTTATGAGAGATCGTAGTTTCTTGCTAGTACTGATCAGAGATGCCTTCCCTTTGGGATTTTGCTCTATCATGTAGTATCTTTTTCCTTCTGTTGTATAGCTTATTTATGGCCGGGGTCCACCAGACAGGTCTCCTGCTTTTAGAGGAGAGAGTCTTGGTTTTCTTTGGGATAGCATGATCCATGCATTCCTGTAGGTGCCCATAGAAGGCGTTTGTAAAGGATTCTGTGGTTTGGGCAGTATTTTCTACTGGCCTGGGGGTTTTGAAGGATTCCACCTAGGTTTTGAGAAGTGTGAAGTTTGCTTTTGAGGAAATTTTTCACAGTGGTTTCCTTGGCTGGGGGTGGGGACAAGATATGGATGTCCAGTGTGATTAGTTTATGGTCTGATCTTACCAATGATGGGGTTTACCTCTTGTGTGGAACATAGAGTCCTCATGTTGGTGATGACCAGGTCCAATATGTTGTCCCCTCTTGTGGGAGTGGTGACCAGTTCAATAGCATTTGAGTTTATAAATTCTAGGAACCATTGGGCAAGGGTGTTGGGGCTTGAGTAGTTTACCCAATCAATGTTTGGGTAGTTGAAGTCACCCAGTATTATGGTGTTTGGAGAGACCTTCATTTTCTCCAGTGTTCTCAGGAAGGCCGAGTGGGGTTCCTGAGATTGTGAGGGTGATCTGTAGCAGGCTGCAAACTGATAGGCAGTTTTGCCCACTGTTAGTTGCACATGGATGGTCTCTGATGCTTCGTGCAGTGCCACTAACCTGGAGGTGTGGGTATCTGATGAATATGGATACTCCCCCTCCTTTTGTGTTTCGGTCTGGGTTTTGGGGCCGAAGAGCATGGTATGAGTTATAACCTGGTAGTGCTGGGGTGCTCTCGGGAGTCTTGAACTAGGTTTCTGTTACTGCACAGATATCGATATTCTCCATACGGAGGAGAGCATGCATCTTGAGGTTTAGACTTCTGGCATTGAGTAGCATTACCCTTAGTTTTTTACTCCTTGTGTTGTCTATGGAGGTGGGTTTGTCTTTTGAGCCTTGCCTAAAAAAGGCACTATGGGGGTGGCAAGAGCCTTAGCCAGTATTCGTCTGCCAGGACACTTCTGCAGAACTGGATCAGTCTTTGTATGATCTCTCAGCTCATCAAGTCTCAAGGTAGAAAAATTACCTACTTCCAAGACATCAAAGTCACAATTCTCTGCATTAAGCTGTTCCATTGTATTTCTGGGTAATCTGAATAAGGTATCAGCCAGATGAAGTTTGCCTTTTATATAGACCATTTTGAAGTTGACTCCTTGTTCGTCAATACAGTTGGCAAAACCTGGAACTCCCTCCCAAAAGACCTAACCACCATTACTTCTACAACATTATTTAAAAGCAAATTGAAGCCATACCTTAAATCACAGTGGCTATGCCCTTGTTCTAACCATGACTAACTACCTCTAATTTCTCAAAGCATTTATTGCCATTACTGTATAAACTAGTTACTTTTCTGTTAACTACTAAGAGAGTGTATAAGCTACCTACTTTTTTTTTCTGTCAACTACAATGAAAGTATTCTCTTATATTAAATTTTTATTAGTTAAATATTTGTATGGCTTACATAGCTGATATGTACCATGATTCTGTTTACAGAAATGCAACAAAATGTAATGAATGTGATGATTATATATAAATTTAGCTGTAATTTTTTGTTTGTTGGCGCTTTTCTCCCCGGGCCTCCGCCAAAAATGGACATATATCCAGTTGGACTAGCTCGGTCAACAAATGTAAAATAAATAAATAAAATAAGTTGTACTTCTGCAATTTGAGCATCATTCTTTGTAATCTTGCTGGAGCAGAATGCATAGGCTTCTTTAGAATATTAACTAGAGGGTGGTGATAAGTTTCAATCTGAATAGCTTGAACATAGATATAATCATGACACTTTGAACACGCACATACTATTGTCAAAAGTTCTTTTTCAATTTGGTCATATTGCATTTCAGTTTGGGTAAGAGTTCTAGATGCATAGGCTACTGGTCTGCCTTGTTTAAGAATAACTGGAGTAAGACCAAATTTTGAAGCATCACAGGAAAAAGTTACTAGTTTATTAACATCATAGTATCTTAATGTAGATTGGGTGGCAATTTTCTTCTTAAGGTCTTCAAATGCTCTCTGGTGCTGTTCCAACCAAGACCATGTAACATTTTTGCATGCTAGCTCTCTCAAAAGCACTGTCAAGTCACTGAAGTCTGGTATAAACTTGCATAAATAGTTGACCATACCAAGAAAATGTTGTTTAGCTTGAACACTATCTGGTGCTGACATCTCTAGAATGGGTGCTTGCTTGGACAGATCTGGTCGCAAGCCAGTGCTAGTAAATAAATAGGCTACATATGTAATTTCTGGTAGTCTGAATTTGTACTTTAGAGGATTGAGCTTCAAGTTCACTTCACGTGCTCCATCTAGAACTTTGCTAAGGTTCCTGTCTCATGTTCTGCTTCACCATTGCCTCCAACCAATAAATCATCTACTATTATGGCACAAGGATAACCTGAAAACATTTGCTCCATTGCACACTGAAACACTTCACTTGCAGAATTTATTCCAAATTGCATCCTAAGGAATCTATAGCTTCCAACTGAGGTACTGAATCTAGTCAGTAGTTAGGATTTGCAATCAAGTATCACTTGCCAAAATGAACTTTTTGCATCCAAGATGGAAAAAAACAGTAGCATTTGGTATTAGGGATGCGACTTTCTCAACTGTACACATAGTATGATGTCTCTAATGCTTTGTTCAAATCTCTTTGGTCATTGCATATTCTGATTTCATCTGAGCCTTTTTTGTGGGCTGCTACTATGGACAAAACCCATTCAGTAGGTTCTGTAACTAGACAAATTACACCTTGTGGTTCTGTAACTAGACAAATTACACCTTGTGGTTCTGTAACTGGGCACATTACACCTTGTGGTTCTGTAACTGGGCACATTACACCTTGTGGTTCTGTAACTGGACACATTACACCTTGTGGTTCTGTAACTGGGCACATTACACCTTGTGGTTCTGTACATTACACCTTGTGGTTCTGTAACTGGACACATTACACCTTGTGGTTCTGTAACTGGACACATTACACCTTGTGGTTCTGTAACTGGACACATTACACCTTGTGGTTCTGTAACTGGACACATTACACCTTGTGGTTCTGTAACTGGACACATTACACCTTGCTGCACCATTTTATCCAACTGAGCTTTGACTTTATTCTGCATAGCTATTGGAACTCTTCTTGCTGGACTGACCTCTGGGTCTAACTTCATAGAATACACACTGGAAATTTGCCTAACTTGTCATCGAAAATATCAGCATACTCTGAGAAAATGGCTTCAGAAAAATTGGAACTAGGATATGTGCTTATATGATGAACTTTTTTGGTAAAAGAAAGCAAATTCATTCTGAAACTGTCTTTAAGATCCAATAATGACTGCACAGGTCTTTGGACTACATAGAATAGTAAAGAGTAGCAGCTCCTAGCCAAATAACATGAAAGCACTACTGAGCCTTTGTTTTGAATTTCTTCACCTCCATAAGTAATAAGTTTTGCATAACTGGCCACATTAAGTTGCTCACCAGCTCTCACCTTAGCAAATGTGTCTGCTGACATAACATTACACTTTCAACCAATGTCTACTTTGAGAGCAGTGGCTTTGCCGTTTATCTGGACAGTACAAAACACTTCATCTTTTGCCAGTAAATCTACTGCATCAGCCTTTTCACCAATTACTGATACACCATCTACATAAAAAGTAAGGTTGCAGTCTTCTATATGATCAACTTGATCCTTCTTTATAACTGTATGAGGTTTACTTGATTTGCAAAACTTTTGAGAATGGTTCGAATTTTTTTACACTTGTGGCATTACTGACCAAATCTAAGCACTTGTCTCTTTTAGACGCATGATTGGCATCACAATTGCAGCAGTTAACAATAA
This sequence comes from Protopterus annectens, assembly GCF_019279795.1. Lineage (NCBI taxonomy): Eukaryota > Metazoa > Chordata > Ceratodontiformes > Protopteridae > Protopterus > Protopterus annectens. The sequence continues at coordinate 1,337,777,636 of NC_056746.1, forward strand.
AGCTTGATTTGGGTTTTGCTGACACACCCTAGTACTGCACTGAGCATGTCCTTCTCACTGAACTAGTCTTAGAACTTGTTGGAAAACTACTGGTTTTACCTGTCACACCCACAGAGGTTACAGCTGCCATGTGCTTAGGCCTCCTATCGCTAGCCACGTATTGCATGCTGTCTACGTTTGCTATGGAGCCTGCTGAAACCATGCTCTTATTTGCAAGCATACTTGTGTGACTTTCTGTAACTTCATGGATTTGACAAATCTCAATAGCTTTGTTCAGTGTTAAATCACTGTCACAAAGCAAACTCTTTCTCACTGAAGCACTATTAATACCACACACAAGCCTGTCCTTTATTAACTCATCTTTTAAATCCCCAAATTTACGGATTTTAGCCTTGTTTCTCAGGTCAATAATATAAGCTGGAAAAGTTTCTACCGGCTTTTGATCTCTTGTGTAAATCAAATGCTTCTCTAATGTAACATTTGCCTGGGGGTTGCACATTTCCCTGAATTTCCGTATCAAACACTCAGAATCTTCCCTTGACTTAGCCTGTACAACAATATGACATTTTTCCCCTTCTCTTTCATATATTGGTGGTGCATACACAAATGATCGCTCTCTCTTCTAATGGCCTCTGATCCAGCTAGGTTTAGCAAAATGAATGCCCTGGTACATGCATCCTTGTCAGATTAAGCTGCTTGTATAAAAGTATCATACTCCTGCTCAAATATTCTACAGTTCTCTGCAATGGGCCTCGCTGAGACCAACGACTGGTGTCAGAGCCATGGCCTTAAACTCAATGTCGTTATTCCCTTTGGGAAAAACCCAATTCCCATGAATTACTACATTGATGGTAGTCCACTGAACACAGAAGGTGTTATGAGAGATCTGGGAACACAGCCTTAGAGCAATCTCTCTTTTGACCACCACACTGCCACTGTGGTCAGAAAGTCCTATGTGGCACATCTTATTACTAAGGATTTTGCATCCAGGAAGAAAGAGGTCATTGTCTCCCTTTACTCTTCCCTCATTAGGCCAGTCATAGAGTACAATGCCCCATTTGGCATGTACCTCACTAGACATCTGCAATAACTGGAGAGGCCACAAAAGTACCTCACAAAGAGAATCCTAGGTCTTAAACACTTGTCGTATATGAACAGACTTAAAAAAACTCCAACTCTTCTCTGTCTCATATCGCCTACTTAGAGGCGATCTCTGCTTGACTTACAAAGCTATGTCTGACCCAGCTCTGGTAGAAATGCTACATCTAAAGAAATCCAAATCCCTCCACACCACACGCTCCAGAGACCTCAACCTCATTACCACAATCAACAGAACATGCTGGAGGGACAGGTTCATAACCCAGAGACTGCCCATGCTATGGAATAGACTTCCCATACATGTCAAACAGAGCACCTCACTGACCCTCTTCAAGAGAAATCTTGATGAGTGGATGGAAAATAGAAAATTCACCCCAGGGATCACTACAGTGGCTCTACTCGATAGAGGCACTGGGAACTAAGGTCGGCTGGCATGATGCTAGAGTAATCCTATGGGCTAGGCTTGTAAAGGCTCCAGGGCCGTTAGCCTAGTAGTACACATTTATGAACCTATGTAGGCATAATGTTCCCTTAGCAAAGCCAAATCGGGATGTGTCCAGTGTCTGTAGGTTGCCAATGTCCTTGTTTATCATTTCCATGATAATTCATTCCGCACATTTGCATTATTAGACTTGTTATAGTTTAGACAAAAAATCTTGGCAGCTAACACTGCATGAACAGGTAAACTAAAACATTCCCATACTAAAATACAAAGGTTTGTTGTAACAAAAGCCTTTGTTGGTCAGGCACAGATAATGACTCAGTAATCAGCAGGAAACTGAATTCAGTGATGGAACTTTTAATTGGCCCACATATGACATGTTGTTTATATCCTCTATTTTTTGGTGAGAAACCTCTAAGGATGCTCAAACTGTTGCAGGTGCCTGCCAGGGTACATGTCAAAGAGTGCATTGCACTCAATTTTTGGTCTGATGAGGGATGGGTATAGTGGCACTATGACATCCTTAGATCTGGATGCCATGCCCTGACTTATCGATTGAGCCACATAGAAGGATTTCCTCATCACCATGAACAGATGGTGTTCAAATTTCAGATTACTCTTTATCTCAATGCCCAGATCTCTCAATACTGGATCTACTCTTGGGGGGGGGGGGTGCTATCAATATTGTAATTTGCAGGGGTATTTGATTTCCTAAAGGGTGCTATTATGTACTACTTCACATTTAGTTTGAGGCCATGGCTCTGACATCAATCATTAATCTGCATCAGACCTTTCTGTAGGATATCATCATTTGGAGAGTCCATGATTGATCCCCAGCTTGTAGTCAATAGCAGACTTGGTCGGCTAAAAGCCATCTACATTTGTCTTGCCATCAGAGAAGTATATTCTAAATAGCAAGGGGCATTTGCTGAGCTCTGTGGTACTCCACTGGTAACTGGCCTCATGCTGGATTTGGATTCCCCCACTCTATCAACATGTTCCCTATCTGTGAACCATTTGGCTATTCATCTGGTGATGTAGAGGTTTATATACAATTTTGTGAGTTTATCTATAATACCCAAATGGGGTACTGTCAAATGTCTTGGCCAGGTCACGGTAGGCAGTATGCACTGTCTTAACCTCATCCATGACCTTAGTAACCTTCTCAAGAAGTCCACCAGAATGAGCAGGCAGGGCCTGTCCTTGAAGCCAAACTAGGTTGGGCCTAGAGTTTGGAAATTTCCTTTATTGACTGGGTTGGGCCTAGAGTTTGGAGATTTCCTTTATTGACTGGGTTGGGCCTAGAGTTTGGAGATTTCCTTTATTGTTCATCAGGCCCATGATTATCCTTTCCATTGCCTTTAATATGAGGCTAGAATTATGGGTTGGCAGTTTCCTGGATCAGTTGATGGTGCAGAGGGATGACTGTTGCTGTCCTCCACTCCACTGGGACAAAGCCTGTCTGGAGACTGTGGTTAAATAGACATCTGAGTGTGTTTGCTGGGTCATGTCTCAAGCTATTTAACTGGTACCCTGGGATTCCATGGGGGCCTGTTGATGTCATGTTTTTAGCTTCAGAAAGTGCAGTGACAACCTTTTGTTTTGTGATAACAGGCAGAAGAATGTCAGGGACGTTTTCATGGGGGGGTGACCAGAGGTGATGAGGGGGAGAAATATGAGATGAATTTATTGGCCAGCAGGTTTGCTATTTCTTCTTGCTGAGTATAAGTAATGTCATCTACAGCCAACTCAGAACATTGTTAAGAGTTTTCCTTAAGATTTCAGACATAACTAAAGATATTTTATGGTTATCCTTTGCTTGGGAGGCTATGTTAGTCTTGAATTTAGCTTTTGAAGACTTTACTAATTCCCTGATTTGCCTGTTGAGACTAATCAGGGATGTTTTTCTATGTTATGCGCCCTCCCACTTACCTTTAGACAGGAATTTCGCTTTTCTGTTGTATAGTCTATTTATGCCAGGGGTCCACCAGGGTGGCTTGTTTTACCCGCTAGACTAGGGTTTAGTTTAGTCAGGTACTGCCATTTATATGCATTTGCTCAAGTGATTGTACAGGGCTTTCAAGTGTACTTCTGCATAGGCCTCTGTGTTTTCAGGGTTAGGGGGAGCTTTAACATTACCTGTGATATCAATTAATAGAAAGTAATTTGCCATGGGAAAATTCTTTAGGGTTTTAGAGTTTGATGGAGGTACTGCCATTACATTTATTTCAAAGGAGTCCAATTTATGATCCAATCTTACCAAGAAGGACATTATGTTTGGAGTGTGCAACACTCTCCATGTTTGAGTACTGTCAAGGATATCTGAGCCTCTAGTGGGAATACAGATCAGCTGTTCCAGAACATTTGCATTGACAAAGTCCAGCTGGATATCAACCCGTTTATTGTCAGGCAGGTTGCAAACTTACTTACTGATAGAACTCATGCAGTCAAAATAGGGGACTCCACCTCCTCCAGCAGACCTGTAACCAGTGGCATTCCACAGGGGTCACTTCTGGGACCCCTGCTGTTGGAATCTACTTTTCTGAAGTACAGGCTAAAACTAAAGGACTGTGACTGACAAAGTTTGCTGATGACTGCAAACTGGGAGCGATCATTGAAACGCCTAATGATGTCAACATCCTGCAAGAAGGTCTTATGCAGACTAAAGACTGGTACCAAAGTCATGGTCTTAAACTTGATGCAACAAAATGCATTTTCACCCCCTTCCACATGGGTGATGTTTCTGCAAACTGCCACATCAATAGCAATAACCTAAGCACACAGTCAGTGGTAAGAGATCTGGGCACATAGGTCGACAGCGACCTTAACTTCGATCACCATGTCTTCACAGTGATAAGAAGGACAATTTTTTATTGCTTATCTCATAATTAAGGGCATTGCCTCCAGAAAAAACAGAGGTTATAACCCCTCTGTACTCCTCCCCCATCAGGCCAATAGTAGAGTACAATGGTTCCTTTAGTATGTTCCTTTCCAAACACCTACAGCAATTGGAGAGGCCACAAAGGTTCATTACAAAGAAAATTCAGGGTTTTCAAGATATGTCTTATGCAGACAGACTGAAATCATTGTCACTTTACTCTGTCTCATACAGCACAATCTCTAACCCAGCTTTAATGGAAATACTGCACATTCACAAGTCAAATGGCACATGGATCACTCGCTCAAAGGACCTTAACCTGGTATGTGACATCAACAGAACCTGCTGGAGGGACAGATTTGTCTCACAGAGGTTGCCCCACCTTTGCAACAAACTTCCTGTTCATGTTAAACAAAGCCCATCATTGTCCCTATTTAAGTGTATTTTGGACGATTGGATGGGTAACCAGAAATTCACCCTGGAGATTCCACCTGTGTCCCTGTTCTGGGGCAATAGGTGCTGATATTAGTGTCTGCTTGAACCATACACCTTTGGGAACATAGGTTGAACTTGGCTAGACTTGTAAGGGCCCTGGGCTCTTTAGCCTAATACCCTGCTATGATCCTATGAATCCCTGAGCCTGCATGTTAGTGGTCATATATGTTTTCCAATTTACAAAGGGGTAATTAAAATCACCCGTTGGGTTGAAAGGTAAGTGATTCCAGTAACTTCAAGTATACTGAGTGGATTTCATGGTTCACGGTTGGGGACCTGTAGATAATGGGTGACTCCAGTAACTTCAGGTATACCGAGTGGATTTCATGGTTCATGGTTTAACTGTAGATAATGGGTGGATTTCATGGTTTAACTTCAGGTATACCGAGTGGATTTCATGGTTCATGGTTTAACTTCAGGTATACCGAGTGGATTTCATGGTTCATGGTTTAACTTCAGGTATACCGAGTGGATTTCATGGTTCATGGTTTAACTTCAGGTATACCAAGTGGATTTCATGGTTCATGGTTGGGGACCTGTAGATAATGATGATATGGTGCGAGAATTTGCCTGTGGTCAACTGGACATGGAGTAGCTCAAGTGAGTCATCCAACTTGACCAATCTAGACGTCTGATTGCTTTTTATGTAAATGGAAACACCTCCTCCTTTCACTTTTTCTTTTCTCTGAGGGTGGTCTGAATGTGTAATAGGCATTGTAATCTTGCACTGCTGGGGTGCTTGCCGCAGTCTTGAACCAAATCTCTAACTACATAGGCATCAGCATTCTCCAGGGCAAGGAAAGCTTCCAGGGAGTGCAATTTCTTGTTAAGATTCCTAACAATGAGCAGTACTACCTTCAGGCTGGCATTAGAAGAATTTGTTATGTTGACAGGTCTGTTAGTTTAATGCTGCCTAAAAAAAGCACTATGAGAGTGTCTAATGCCTTGGCCACTATTTGACTGCCTAGCACTGACAGGTGCAGACCTTCTCTGGCAAAGCGGTGCAGTCTGTCAATCATATTGACTTAGGCTGACCAATAATGGATCCCCTTAGAATGACACCAGTAGCTAAGCCAATTATTGAAGTCAATCATTTTCTATTTTTATTGTAGTATCATCCTTGGTAAGGGTAGAATGCTGCTCAATGTGAGGCTTATACCAGCCTGCGACATTTATTCAGAGAGGTCCACCATGTATGTCTCCTTTCATATAGTCCAGGGAGGTATGTATCAGGTCATTCACACCCACATGGACTATGACTGAGTCATACTGGTACTTGTGGTTGAGTGACCTGAGTGCCTGCATGTTATGGTGAATCTTGGCCTCTGACAAGCAAGTGACTGTAACCCTCTTTATCCAGCCTGGTGAGGGTGGTGTCAGTGTGTTTCACGATGGACTTCCTTTGACAAAAATGTTTGAATGTGTGGTGTTTTGCTTTATGGGCTTACTTGTGGAGACACTGTGATGTGCACTTTTATGTGTAGTGGATGGTGTTGACTTGGCTTTGTTTGCTTATGGTTTCTGAGGGCAGCATATGAGAAGCCTTTGAGGTTTTAGCAAGTTACTTGTGAGTACCTCCGCATATGTGGGTTTACATGTTGAGACCTTGTTTAGTGAGTGGAAATAATGTGCATGTGCTGACAACCTGTTTGCTACTTAATTTGTCTGTATGTGGGAGTCATGTCTCAATTTTTATAATGTAACTACATCTCTTACATACTGTGTTTGTTTCAGGAGTAAGCGGTTGTCAGTATACATGAGACAATTGCTACATTGTCTCAGGATGCCCATGTCCAGCAGGCTGGCCCCAGAGATAGTAGAAAAGTGTCTATACATAGTTTCATGTTTTTTACTATGGGTTTAACCATGAAAATTTATTTATGTATTTGTTTTTGTTGACTGAGAAATGTCAGACTGGGCAAAACCCGTTTTCAGAAGATGTCCGGGAAGAAAAGCGCCACATTTGAGTTAAACATGATGTACATTTATAATTGCAGATTAAAAACATCTGTACTTCAGCTTATTTACATAATTTTAAATATTTCTTAAATGAACATAACATTTTAAGACAAAAAACAAGAGAGAAATTAACATAAATGGGATGATTATGACCGGGGAAATAACATACAATAACAATTAATATAGTTATAGCATGATGGCTGCAAGGAAAAGATCAAATTGGGGTCTTTTTGAGTTTAGTAATAATTTACAGACAGGCAAGTAGATTGTAGCTTAAAAAATGATGAGACATATGAAAGGAGAAGTTATGAAAATGAGCAGGAAGATAAATAGAGGAAGAATTGTAGTCAGTGGTGGGTGTCACAAGAGGAGGAAAAGTAGGAAATAAGTGCCGTATGAGGGGGGGGGCAATAAGGTACCAAAGGATCGGGAACCAAAGCGAGTGCCATATGAGGAGGGTCGATAAGGTACGAAAAGATAGGGAACCAAAGTGAGTGCAGTATGAGGAGGGGCGATAACCTACCAAAGGATCGGGAACCAAAGCGAGTGCCGTATGAGGAGGGGCCATAAGGTGCGAAAAGATAGGGAACCAAAGTGAGTGCCATATGAGGAGGGGCAATAAGGTACCAAGGATCAGGAACCAAAGTGGCTGTGAGAGTTGGAGAAAAGTAATCCGAGTAAAGCTAGCCAGGTGAGCAGGAAGAAGAGAGACATCTTTGGCATAAGTGCTGTTCAAGGAAAGTTTTGAAACTATTTGTTTCCTATCTGTTTATAACTGTGTGGGGACTTTGTTCCAAAGTTTTGACACATAAAGAGAGTAGAGAGAGAGTCTCCAGCAGTGTTGGATGTCTTACTGATACAGAGTAATTTATTTAGAGAGAGTCTCCAGCAGTGTTGGATGTCTTACTGATACAGAGTAATTTATTTAGAGAGAGTCTCCAGCAGTGTTGGATGTCTTACTGATACATAGTAATTTATTTAGAGAGAGTCTCCAACAGTGTTGGATGTCTTACTGATACATAGTAATTTATTTAGAGAGAGTCTCCAGCAGTGTTGGATGTCTTACTGATACATAGTAATTTATTTAGAGAGAGTCTCCAGCAGTGCTGAATGTCTTACTGATACATAGTAATTTATTTAGAGAGTCTCCAGCAGTGTTGGATGTCTTACTGATACATAGTAATTTATTTAGAGAGAGTCTCCAGCAGTGTTAGATGTCTTAATGATACATAGTAATTTATTTAGAGAGAGTCTCCAGCAGTGCTGAATGTCTTACTGATACATAGTAATTTATTTAGAGAGAGTCTCCAGCAGTGTTGGATGTCTTACTGATACATAGTAATTTATTTAGAGAGAGTCTCCAGCAGTGTTGGATGTCTTACTGATACATAGTAATTTATTTAGAGAGTCTCCAGCAGTGTTGGATGTCTTACTGATATGGAGTAATTTATTTAGAGAGAGTCTCCAGCAGTATTGAACGTCTTACTGATACATAGTAATTTATTTAGGGAGAGTCTCCAGCAGTGTTGGATGTGTCACTGATACATAGTAATTTATTTAGAGAGAGTCTCCAGCAGTGTTGGATGTCTTACTGATACATAGTAATTTATTTAGAGAGAGTCTCCAGCAGTGTTGGATGTCTTACTGATACATAGTAATTTATTTAGAGAGAGTCTCCAGCAGTGCTGAATGTCTTACTGATACATAGTAATTTATTTAGAGAGAGTCTCCAGCAGTGTTGGATGTCTTACTGATACATAGTAATTTATTTAGAGAGAGTCTCCAGCAGTGTTGGATGTCTTACTGATACATAGTAATTTATTTAGAGAGAGTCTCCAGCAGTGTTGGATGTCTTACTGATACATAGTAATTTATTTAGAGAGTCTCCAGCAGTGTTGGATGTCTTACTGATCCATAGTAATTTATTTAGAGAGAGTCTCCAGCAGTGTTGGATGTCTTACTGATACATAGTAATTTATTTAGAGAGAGTCTCCAGCAGTGTTGGATGTCTTACTGATACATAGTAATTTATTTAGAGAGAGTCTCCAGCAGTGTTGGATGTCTTACTGATACATAGTAATTTATTTAGAGAGAGAGTCTCCAGCAGTGTTGGATGTCTTACTGATACATAGTAATTTATTTAGAGAGAGTCTCCAGCAGTGTTGGATGTCTTACTGATGCAGAGTAATTTATTTAGAGAGAGTCTCCAGCAGTGCTGAATGTCTTACTGATACATCGTAATTTATTTAGAAAGAGTCTCCAGCAGTGTTGGATGTCTTACTGATACATAGTAATTTATTTAGAGAGCGTCTCCAGCAGTGTTGGATGTCTTACTGATACATAGTAATTTATTTAGAGAGAGTCTCCAGCAGTGTTGGATGTCTTACTGATACATAGTAATTTATTTAGGGACTCCAGCAGTGTTGGATGTCTTACTGATACATAGTAATTTATTTACAGAGAGTCTCCAGCATTGTTGCATGTCTTACTGATACATAGAAATGTATATAGATAGAGTCTCCAGCAGTGCTGAATGTCTTACTGATACATAGTAATTTATTTAGAGACAGAGTCTCCAGCAGTGTTGGATGTCTTACTGATGCATAGTCATTTATTTAGAGAGAGTCTCCAGCAGTGTTGGATGTCTTACTGATACATAGTAATTTATTTAGAGAAAGTCTCCAGCAGTGTTGGATGTCTTACTGATACATAGTAATTTATTTAGAGAGAGTCTCCAGCAGTGTTGGATGTCTTACTGATACATAGTAATTTATTTAGACAGAGTCTCCAGCAGTGTTGGATGTCTTACTGATACATAGTAATTTATTTAGAGAGACTCCCCAGCAGTGTTGGATGTCTTACTGATCCATAGTAATTTATTTAGAGAGAGTCTCCAGCAGTGTTGGATGTCTTACTGATACATAGAAATTTATATAGAGAGAGTCTCCAGCAGTGCTGAATGTCTTACTGATACATAGTAATTTATTTAGAGACAGAGTCTCCAGCAGTGTTGGATGTCTTACTGATGCATAGTAATTTATTTAGAGAGAGTCTCCAGCAGTGTTGGATGTCTTACTGATACATAGTAATTTATTTAGAGAAAGTCTCCAGCAGTGTTGGATGTCTTACTGATACATAGTAATTTATTTAGAGAGAGTCTCCAGCAGTGTTGGATGTCTTACTGATACATAGAAATGTATATAGAGCGAGTCTCCAGCAGTGCTGGATGTCTTACTGATACATAGTAATTTATTTAGAGACAGAGTCTCCAGCAGTGTTGGATGTCTTACTGATACGTAGTAATTTATTTAGAGGGAGTCTCCAGCAGTGTTGAATGTCTAACTGATATGTAGTAATTTATTTAGAGAGAGTCTCCAGCAGTGTTGGATGTCTTACTGATCCATAGTAATTTATTTAGAGAGACTCCCCAGCAGTGTTGGATGTCTTACTCATCCATAGTAATTTATTTAGAGAGAGTCTCCAGCAGTGTTGGATGTCTTACTGATACATAGTAATTTATTTAGAGAGAGTCTCCAGCAGTGTCGGATTTCTTACTGATGCATAGTAATTTATTTAGAGAGAGTCTCCAGCACTGTCGGATGTCTTACTGATGCATAGTAATTTATTTAGAGAGAGTCTCCAGCAGTGTTGGATGTCTTACTGATGCATAATAATTTATTTAGAGAGAGTCTCCAGCAGTGTTGGATGTCTTACTGATATATAGTAATTTATTTAGAGAGAGTCTCCAGCAGTGCTGAATGTCTTACTGATACATCGTAATTTATTTAGAAAGAGTCTCCAGCAGTGTTGGATGTCTTACTGATACAGAGTAATTTATTTAGAGAGAGTCTCCAGCAGTGTTGGATGTCTTACTGATACAGAGTAATTTATTTAGAGAGAGTCTCCAGCAGTGTTGGATGTCTTACTGATACAGAGTAATTTATTTAGAGAGAGTCTCCAGCAGTGTTGAATGTCTTTACTGATACATAGTAATTTATCTAGAGAGAGTCTCCAACAGTGTTGGATGTCTCACTGATACATAGTAATTTATTTAGAGAGAGTCTCCAGCAGTGCTGAAAGTCTTACTGATACATCGTAATTTATTTAGAAAGAGTCTCCAGCAGTGTTGGATGTCTTACTGATACATAGTAATTTATTTAGAGAGCGTCTCCAGCAGTGTTGGATGTCTTACTGATACATAGTAATTTATTTAGAGAGAGTCTTCAGCAGTGTTGGATGTCTTACTGATACATAGTAATTTATTTAGAGAGAGTCTCCAGCAGTGTTGGATGTCTTACTGATACATAATAATTTATTTAGAGAGAGTCTCCAGCAGTGTTGGATGTCTTACTGATACATAGTAATTTATTTAGTGTGACTCCCCAGCAGTGTTGGATGTCTTACTGATCCATAGTAATTTATTTAGAGAGAGTCTCCAGCAGTGTTGGATGTCTTACTGATACATAGAAATTTATATAGAGAGAGTCTCCAGCAGTGCTGAATGTCTTACTGATACATAATAATTTATTTAGAGACAGAGTCTCCAGCAGTGTTGGATGTCTTACTGATATGTAGTAATTTATTTAGAGGGAGTCTCCAGCAGTGTTGAATGTCTTACTGATACATAGTAATTTATTTAGATAGAGTATCCAGCAGTGTTGGATGTCTTACTGATCCATAGTAATTTATTTAGAGAGAGTCTCCAGCAGTGCTGGATGTCTTACTGATCCATAATAATTTATTTAGAGAGAGTCTCCAGCAGTGTTGGATGTCTTACTGATCCATAGTAATTTATTTAGAGAGAGTCTCCAGCAGTGTTAGATGTCTTAATGATACATAGTAATTTATTTAGAGAGAGTCTCCAGCAGTGTTGGATGTCTTACTGATACATAGTAATTTATTTAGAGAGAGTCTCCAGCAGTGTTGGATGTCTTACTGATGCATAGTAATTTATTTAGAGAGAGTCTCCAGCAGTGTTGGATGTCTTACTGATACATAGTAATTTATTTAGAAAGAATTTCCAGCAGTGTTGGATTTCTTACTGATACATAATAATTTATTTAGAGAGAGTCTCCAGCAGTGTTGGATGTCTTACTGATACGTAGTAATTTATTTGGAGGGAGTCTCCAGCAGTGTTGTTTGTCTTACTGATACATAGTAATTTATTTAGAGTCTCCAGCACTGTTGGATGTCTTACTGATGCATAGTAATTTATTTAGAGTCTCCAGCAGTGTTGGATGTCTTACTGATACATAGTAATTTATTTAGAGAGAGTCTCCAGCAGTGTTGGATGTCTTACTGATACATAGTAATTTATTTAGAGAGAGTCTCCAGCAGTGTTGGATGTCTTACTGATACATAGTAATTTATTTAGAGAGAGTCTCCAGCAGTGTTGGATGTCTTACTGAAACATAATAATTTATTGCTAGAGTACTTGTCTCCAGTGGGTGAATAGCAGAATATTTTGTAATGTTGGGCATTTCTTTGGAGAGTACAGTAGGTTGTGGACAATAATTAGTTGTATATATGTCCACAGGTTTGGGAGGTAAAGCCAGTTTCATTGTTTTATGCAAGGCAGTGGTGTGTTTTAGAAGAATAGTTGGAGATTTACCTGGACTGGGATGACAGCACATTGACAAAGAATGAGTGCTATACTCAGTGTAAACTGCAGTGATCCAACAAGACGATGCTGCTCTGTGGGCAACTCAGATGCTCTTAGAGCAGCAGAAGGACCTGGAGAGGTTGCAGAGATATTCTAATGTGAATTTTAACTTTATTTTTTTATTGTATTTTACATTTGTTAACTGGGAAAGAAGCTCCACGTAGTCACATAGTGACAGTACATAACAACATTAACTTTAACATGATACTTTTTTATACACTGATATACAAAATTGACAGTAGTCTTGTAGTATAAAGTACATATACAGCAGAAAAGAATCCTGTGAGACTGGCAAAAAAAACGAGTAGATAACAATACAGATTTACAATATAGCAAACGTGATAGCATTCGCATCTATATAGGGCACTGCTAGCCTCCACTGCTTTGAATGCAGCCTGATGCAAACATTGGCTTTATACAGAGTCAGAAAAACAAGTTTTACAACAACAAAAACTACAGACCAATCAGGAAAACAGACAAGCTTTCAGCCAGCAGCTCCCAACTCAGATAGGCTTGCTACAGCACAGTTCTGCCACAAGAGTGCACTCAGAAAATCATCTTAATGTAAAAATGCTGGTTTTTAGATTTCAAATGCAGTGAAAACTACACAATGTAGAGACAGAATGTAATTAAATACTACAGCAGCAGTGGAAGCAGGTCAGCTTGGAAACTCTACTAAAGAGTGAGAAATGAAACAATTAATACAGGATTCTGTGAATAATTCTAGACAGGTAGCTCTGTTCTTGGAGTTAGGGGCAACCTTGAATTTTGACAAACTGTCGCTTGATAGGATATAGTTTGCCTTTGAATATTTCCTGTTACACAATTGGCTAGATTTTCTGAACTGATTTTTACTTCAAATGAGACAACTTTGTGATCTGACCTCACTTGTAAGGACATGACACAGGGTGGGTTGGTTAGTGCCAGAGCCAGTATGTTTGATCCTCTGGTTGGAGCATGCACTATCTTTTCCAGGGTGTTGGATTAACTAAGTCCACTGCGTATTGTGCCTGTGAGTTTGAGGCTATGTATGGGACAGTTAGTTACCCATGAATATAGTGTTTGGTTGGATGGCGAGTGCCTCTAATAGGTTTAGGTAATGGTTGTGAGACTCTAGGAGCATCAGCGGTGAACATGTTGTAGTGAGGGATCTACAGTAATTTGCATGTAGTTGAGCTCCATAGTATCATCCTATTTAACCAACCTGGGTGTATGTTTGTTGCTAATGTAGATGGAGCCAGCTCCACCTTTGGCCCCAGTCTGTGCAATTGCTGGTCTAAATTTGTGGAAGGCACCGTAGCCCTGGATTTAAGGAGTATAGTCTATGGCTTTAAACCAAGTCTCAGTCACAGCACAAACATCTACAGCCTCCAGAGTGAGGAGGACTTCAAAGGGTGTGAAGTTTTTTGTTTAGGCTCCATTAGGCTAATCATAGTTAGTGGTAACTCAGTGTATTAATTAGTATGAATTGTTTAATTTGCTACGATCACACACTAAGTATTAAAGATAGCAAGAAATGTTTTTTCATTCACTTGATGAATTGCAGATGCGTAATACATCAGAAAATACGTGCAAAGACATGTCCTCAGCTGCAGGAAGCCATGTGTAAAGACAAATCCTCAGCTGCAGGAAGCCACATGCAAAGATGTCCTCAGCTGCAGGAAACCCCACGGCTGCCTGGTCTTTCTGTCCAGGCTCTGTTGGCCTTTAGCTCATGAGAGATGCAGTAAAAAGATTGTGTCAGATAAAATGCTTGTCAACCACCATGGAGATCAAGAACACATTCATTTTGTCATCAGTCTGGTTGAAATGTAACAATGTAACAATGGTACAAGGCTATACTTTTAGTAATAATTAATAAATGACTTTGCCAGTAGAGTTGAAGAAGTATCTTATAATGGACTAAGTACCCAATTATTTCAGATATGCCCTAAGAATGGACAAAGTCATTAGGTACAAAACAGAGTATCATTGCTTGGAGGGAGAAAAAAACTCTAGCAGGTAGCAAGGTCTAGTTCCTGCAAGGCATTCTTCCCCAGCAGGTCACTCATAAGGGTAACCGATTGAAACAATACTAATTGCATGAATTTATTCATACTTTGACATAGGAGCGGGGTCCATTACCATCATGTTATTAGAAACCCAAAAGATTTGGAAGAAATAAAAGGGTGACCATCACTAAACGCCTGGTTAGTGCAGAGAGTACAGGAACTGCATAGTATGATCCGATATTGTCTGGCTATCTAGCTATGCCCTTCTTCACCTCGCCAAATTTAGGTACTGAAAATTAACCCCAATTCTCAGGTAAAGTTACTGAAGTAAGTTGAAATACCAAAGAAGCTCTAAGTTGTTAAGGGGATGTGTGTGTGCGTGCATCTGTATGTGTATGTATCTGTGGTTGGGAATAGAAAGTTTACATTTCATATAGTCACAAGCAAAAAGGTAATCAGGAAAGTTTTTCTAAAATCCCTAACACCCAGCTGCCTACATGATCACAAGTGGTTAGCTAACAGGGTTCTTGAAAAAACACAAATGACGCCCTGTATCCCCAGTTTGGATGAATGTACCCATGCAAAGAGTCTATATTAAACCTGCGAATGCTTAAAATAGTGAACGCTGATTTATCAATCCTTTAAAAGTGAAAGCTTGAAATCCTGAAGACATGGAACAATGTTTTTTTTTTCCCAGTGAAAAAAAATCTCTGTGCCGTTTTTGGGGCTTTGACATTTCCTCCACTTTCCTATTCTTCAGCAAATCTTTCGAACCTTTGGCTTGTAAAGTGCATGCCATTGTCAGAAATAACTTTGTGTGGGGTACCATGAACTGCAAAATGATGTTTCATCATAGTAATGACAGTACTGCAAGCTAGGTTGGGAAGTAGATCAATCTCAATCCAATTGGAGTAAGAGTCTACTAACACCAAATAATGTTGACCATTCCACTCAAAGATGTCTGCAGCTACTGTCGACCAAGGTAGCTCCAGAATCTGGTTAAGCTGAAGTGGTTTCCTCCATTGATGTGGCTTTGTACTATTACATACTGACCAAGATAAAAGTGCTGTCTCAATGTCTTCTGACACAGAAGGCCAAAATACTAGGTCTCGCCCTTTTTTTGGTAGATTCGTCTCCTGGGTGACCATGATGCAAGATAGTAATGTACTCCGGTTGCAAGGACTAAGGAACAATTACTTTTGGACCTTTCATTATGATACCTTTCTCAGCCGAAATCTCATCTGTGTATAGAAAATAAGGTTGTACTCCTTGAGGTAAACTAGATTGCTGTGATGGTCATCCTTGATTGATAAAGTGGTTGAGCCTTTGTAAACCTGAATCTGTAGCTGTGTGATCTGTCAACTTATCAAGATGTATGGAAGAAAAGTTTCTCACTTCCATGACTTCAAAATAAAGGTTCTCATGCTCATGCTGTTCAGTGGTGTTTCTGGGCAATTTGGACAATGTATCAGCAAGATAAAGAAGTTTGTCTTTCTTGTAGACAAGATTGAATTTGTACTTTTGCAATCTCAGCATCATTCATTGCAGTCAGGCTGGAGCTGAATGCATAGGCTTTCTCAAGCTAGTGACTAATGGTTGGTGTTCTATTTCAATCTGGATAGGTCTACCATAAACATTATCATGGAACTTCAAACATGCAAACACAACTGCCAAAAGCTTTTTCTCTATCTGGGCATACTGCATCTCAGTTTGCATAAGAGTTCTCAATGCATAGGTGACAGGATGATCCTCTTGTTGAATGACTGTACCTAAACCAAATTTTGAAGCATCACAGGAAAGTGTTACTGGCTTGTGAACATCATAGTATCTGAGAGTTGGTGGACTAGCCATTCTCTGTTTCAGGACTTCAAGTGCTCTTTGGTGTTGCTCTTACCAAGACCAGGATACATCTTTATGTCTCCGGTCTTTAAATGGTGCTGATAGTTGGCTCAAGTCTGTAATGAACTTGCCTATGTCGTTGACCATGCCAAGAAAAGTTTGTAGGGCTTGAACATTGTCTGACGCTGGCATCTTGGAAATGGCTGTTTGTAGGGCTTGAACATTGTCTGATGCTGGAATCTCAGGAATGGCTGTTTGTTTTGAAGGGTCTGGTTGTAGGTCTGTACTCAAATAAATGACCAACGTAAGTAATTTCTTGTACCTTGAACTTGCATTTGTGAGGACTGAGCTTAAGATTCACTTGGCATGCCCTTTCTAGAACATTTCTGAGGTTTCTGTCATGTTCGCCTTCATTACGACCTCCTACCAGTATGTCATCCACTATAACAACACAAGAATACCAAGAAAAAAATTTTGTCCATTGCTCGTTGAAAGACTTCACTTGCAGAATTTATCTGAAATGACATTCTCAAAAATCTGTACCTGCCAAATGGAGTACTAAACGAAGTGAGTAATGATGACTTCTTTTCAAGCTGAATTTACCAAAATGAACTCTTTGCATGTAAGACAGAAAAAATAGTGGCGTTTGGCATCAAGGCTGCGACTTCTTCAAGTGCGCACCTTGGAACATGAGGTCTTTTTAGTACTTTGTTCAAATCTTGAGAGACAATACATATGCTGATTTCATCTGAGCTTTTCTTATGAGCTACCACCATGGAAGATGCCCATTCAGCAGGGGCGGCCCGTTCTATTGGACTGCCGGACTGCAGCCCCCTCAACTGTAAAATATAGAAAAAGTAAAGAAATAAAAAGAAAATGAAAAGATAAAAAATTTAAAAAATCGCAGACTTTCGCGCATGCGCACTAGTCCGGACTGCTGCTGAGACAGTCTGGAGCATGCACAGATTGTTTCAGCACCAGGCCTGACTGGGAAACATAAAGAACGGAGATTTGCGTGGGTTTTCGTAGCTTACTCGGATGTATGTGTGGACAGGGATTTGGATTTATAGGGTCTGGTGTAGATTGGAGTTTACTGCAGTCTCAAGTGTGTGTGTGTGTGTGTGTGTGTGTGTGTGTGTGTGTGTGTTTGTGAGAAAATGCCCCAGGTGCAATATACTGGTGTGGTAGGGAATACCTCAGGCTTGAACCCTGTACCTTGCATACAGGTGTTAAAGACCTGAATTCCCTACCCACCACCATTTGTAAAAAAAATTGCAGATTTTTGCCTCATATTTGATCTGATCTGTTCCTAATATCTGTGGTTTGTAAATGTTGCAATGCTTGATATTTGATGGTGCAAGGTAGCATTGTTGCCTCACAGCTGCAGGTTTTCAGGATTGATTCTTGGCTGGGGTGCCTTCTTTGTGGGGTCTGTATCTTCTCCCTGTGTTTGTGTGGGCTTGCTTTTGTGTGCTCCCATGTTACAAAGACATGTCTGCATTATTTCTTCCTGGGCCTCTGCTGAAAATTGTTTTTTTGTTCCAAGTCAGACTGTCCTGATTAACAAATGTTACATAAAATTGACAGGCATTTGAATTTCAGACTTCAGGTTTCTGAATGCTTAATTCCTTACATATTTGATGGTGCAGTGGCAGTATTGTTGCCTCACAGCTATAGGTTTTTTGGTTTGATTATTGGCTGGGGTGCCTTCTGTGTGGAGTCTGCATCATATCCCTGTGCTTGTGTGGATTTGCTCTGCTGTCCTGCCATTTTACAAAGACGTGTCTACAGTATTTCTCCCTGGGCCTCTGCTGAAAATTGTTTTTGTTCCGTCAGAAGTAAAATTGACAGGCATTTGAATTTCAGACTTCATATTCTTCAGAAAATACATAGTAAAACAACTTTTTATTCTAGCAATAAATATATAGTAACACAACATTTTATTATAGCAATTTACTAAGTTTATAAGATGACTATTTGAAATTTTTCCTTATTTTTGGGACTGTATTACCCTGTTATTGGCTTTGTCCAGGTTTTTTCTGCTAAGGTTGACAGCTATGGCAAGAACTGAATTCGCTGAATATGTTTGAGGGCTGTATTCTCTCATTACTGGGTTTGTCCAGGTGTTTTGTGCTAAGAGGTTGACAGCTATGGTGAAAACTGAATTCATTAAATGATAGCCATGTAAGTTTCAGTCTTCCTCTCTTTCACAAAGCAGCTGATTTGGCGTAGAGGTATGTTGCTCTGACTGTTTTGCACAGGGACCTTGGCAGTAAAATGTATGGTGGTAACACAGCATTTTTCTTTCACAAAGCAGGTGATTTGGCATAGTGGTATGTTGTTCTGACTCTTTTGCACAGGGACCTTGGCAGTAAAATGTATGGTGGTAACACAGCATTTTATTCTAGCAGCTTTCCAAGATTATGCAAGCAATGTTTAATGTGTCCCTGGTTTTTGCCCTTTTGACCCACCCCAATAAATTTGGCTTTTTCCAGATTTCTTGTGCTGCGAAGTTGAGATGCAGTTGAGTATTGAGTAGATTTTACAAGGAGCTGAGAGCTGCAGGGGAAGAGAAGTTTAGTGCTGATTATGCTAAGTCAGCTCGCATTGCTAATAGCACAACAGGTTGTGTACTTGCTTTTGATGCAGAAGGTTGTTGGTTCTACTCCCATAAGGGGTGAATGCTGCCATACTGAAAGTTAAGATACTAACTATGAGCCTGTTATCAGTTTGCCATCCATTTCCTATTGCAATATTACTAGCTTATTTTTCATGTAATTTAGACAATTTATTCCTCAGGGGCATCAGACACTTTATTTTTCGATGAAACCATGAAATATAAAGGTGATTGCTAGCAGCAACCTCTTCATTACAGATTTATTTAACGTGGAATTATTTAGATGACTTTTTACTACTTTAGAGATTGTGCATATTTACTGATAATGGTGGACTGTAGAATTGTGCATATTTACTGATAATAGTGGACTGTAGAAGTTTGAGTAGACTTTTATGATGAAAATGTTCTGAACTGGGCAGTTTTGTCATTGGTGCATGCGTTTTGTTTCATTGTTTACTGGAAAAATGTTCAAAGCAATAGGAAGGTTTATCAAAGAGCACATGTATGTTTCATATGCAAGGGGCCTATGATTTGAAAGCAGCCCAGAATTAATCTTTATCTGCCACGGGTAAAATGTATTTTCTTTGAATGTGGGTTTCAATGTTGTTTCAATGAATGTGAGTTTCAATGGCAGAGAAGTTTTAATGCCAAGTTTGTTTAGCAGATGTCTTAGTGATTGTGCTGTAAAATGCAAAATAAAACTTTCAAATGAAGTTCAAATCATCATAGAAGTAAATCAGTATGCACATTAGTGTTTATGGTAAATGGAGTGAAATAGCCAAGTAATGGATCATTGGAATGGCTGCAGGGGGAGGCTCCATTCGACCATAGTTTTGTGAGGGGGAAGGGCGGCAAACTTAGGCAGCCCCAGCTGTACCATACCTCCCAACTGTCCAGATTTTCAAAGAATGAATAGATTTTTTTTGCTTCTTATTTTTGGTTTGTTCCTCATAAAATTTGTGGTTTTCTGGCAAATCATTTAGGAATTAAGTCACTAAATAATGACCCACTGAGTTTCAGACTTCATAACCTTCAGAAAAATGCATGCTAAAGTAAGACCTGTTCTAGCAACTGTCTCAGCTTATACAAGAGCAATTTTAGTACTGTTTATATGTTCCCCCCAATATATTTGGCCTTGTCCAGATTTATTGCATTAACAGGTTAAGAGGTACATGCAAATAAATTGCTTTATAGAATTACGCACAGCCAAACCTCTCAACTGTCCCTGAGTTTGGCTCAAAATGTTGCTCTTCCCCTAATGATCCCTCCGCAAAATAGCAATTTTGGAAGAAAACGTGGAAGGTTTATAATTAAGAAATAACTGTAATAATCAGATTACTTTTATTTCAGAAATGCATGTAGATTCTTTTATTTTGTCAGCTGCTCAAGTTAGCAGTACTAATATTAAAGTGTCCCTTCTTTGACAGGTTCCCAGCTGTATTGTGTTGCTATTTTATATTTTTACATCACATTTTTGGTCCATTTTTCATAAAATTGTGTTTTTTTGGCAAATTAGTGACAAATCATTAAAGACTGAAGTTAGAAAATAATGACAGACATTTGAGTTTCAGATTTCATACCCTTCAGAAAATTCATACTAATGCAGGACCTCTATTATCTTTTTAAGTTTATAAGAACAATATTTAAAAAAATTGTCCTTATTTTTGGGCCTTTGTCCCATTTCTTTGTATGGCTTTGTCCAGATTTCTTGCGTTGAGGTTGTGAGGTATGACAAATGTGTCAGGGCCATCACAAGTCAGCCAGAGACATTTCAAACTGTGACATACTTGTTGCACCCCACTCCCCCATGTAGTGACTCTGGATGTGTTGAAGCAAGGCAAGGAGTAGTTATGCAGTGTAAATGTGCAGAGTATCCCCCCCATCCAAGGTAGACACAGGTACTAGAGTGGCTTTTCATTTGTCCTTGATTTTTACAGAATGGTCTGGTTTCTGTCATATTTTTTGTACTGTTGATTTATGCTTATTACTCAACGTGCCTGTTGCTCTGTGTTTAAGTAGCAATACTTTAATGACCATCGGGTAAGCTTGGCTGAGATTGCAAGATGCAAGTAAGTTTAATAAGCATACTGTTAAAGAATTGCCAACATTGAAAGCCTTTCTGTTGCCATGTAGAGAATACTTAACTAGATAATGTATAAGCCTTGTGTATTGAAATGCATATGCCAGTATTTGTAATAAAGGACAGGATTACATTATTTTAAGAGTCTCATTACACTTGGAGACTTCCAGTCATCTCTGCAGGCTTTAACCGTAAACAGAATGCCAATCGTGTGGTCCATAACCTGTACAGTAATCCTTTTATCTTGAGCTTATTTCTTGTTTGCTTTTCATTTTTTACTTTGATCATGTTTTCCCCATGAAACAAGTAGATGTCAGGCAGCAGGTCTTTTTTTGGATAAGGAACATTTTTACAAGTGGGGGCATCAGAGATTTCTACTTTCAGCATGTTACTTGGTACTTTAATAAAGCTGAATATAAATTAT
Source organism: Protopterus annectens (assembly GCF_019279795.1). NCBI lineage: Eukaryota > Metazoa > Chordata > Ceratodontiformes > Protopteridae > Protopterus > Protopterus annectens. The sequence goes on from NC_056746.1 coordinate 1,337,799,121, forward strand.
AATTAGAACTGCAGTGCAAGAAGTGGTTTGAGTTGAGTGCTGCTTGTTTTTCTTACACTTGATTTGACTGGCATTCCATTAATGTATTTAAAAAAAAGTAACTTATTTTTTCATGCCTCACAACCTTTTTTGTTTCCATCTAGATATTAAGCTGTCATGCAGTCAATGCACTGACATATTTTTATTCTTCTACACTTCATTTGGTCTTGATTGGACTCTCATAATGACGGTTTGGCACCCAGGGCAGTATATTTAGTTTTTGTGGTTTTGAGCATAGCTCCTCCCCTTTCTAGTTAGCTGCACCCCTTCCCATTGACCCCACCCATTCAGCTGTCTGTTGTAGCCCCCCTTTGATTTGAAGTCACCAGCCGCCACTGCCATTCAGTTGGAGTTTCAACAGGACAAATCAAACCTTGTTGCACCATTTTATCTAACTCAGCTTTGACTATGTCCTTGCACGGCTATTGGAACTTTTCATGCTGGCCTGATAACTGGACTGACCTCTGGGTCTAAATTCATGGAGTACACAACTGGAAGTTTGTCTAATTTGCCTTTGAAAAGATTGGCACAGGTAGAAAAAATGTCCTGGGCAAAATTAGAGTAGTGGTCTTTTAAGCTAATGTGATGGACTTCCCTATTAATGAAATCAGTCCCATTTTCAAACTGTCTCTGAGCCCTAATAATGACTGAATGCACCTCTTGACCACATAAAATAAGTTGTAGCTTCTCCAAGCAGAGAACCATGAAAGCACTACTGATTCTTTGGTCTGAAATTCTTCACCTCCATAATTACAAGCTTTGCACACCTTGCCAAATCAAGCCTTTCACCTTTACACACTCCAGCAAATGTTTCTGCTGACATAACATTGCACTTGGAATGTGTGTCAGTTTTGAGCTCTGTGGGTTTGCCATTTATCCAAACAGTACAACATACTTTATTCTTTTCCATTAAATCTACTGCATTGACCATTTCATGAAGCACAGACACACCATCAACATAAAGAGTAAGCATGCCACCGTCTAACTGATCAACTTGTTTCTTAAAATGGTCCCTGTTAATAAAAGAATATGGGCCTTTTGATTTAAAAAAATCATCTGAAATGATTCCATTTATTGCATTTGTGGCATTGTTGACTAAAAGCTAAAAACATTTCCCTTTTAGATTCATGACTTCCACCACAATTACAACAGTTGGCAATGAAACTAGGTTGGGGCCCATGCTTTGAGTTTGCTGACTCATTCTTATGCTTTACTGAGACTGTGCAAAGTCTGGAATTTGCTGGAAAGTTCTGGGGTTTACCAGTGAGTGCTGCAGGGGTTAAAGTTGCTGCCATGTGCTTGGGCCTGTTTCTTTTAATGACATGCTGCATACTATCAACATGAGCTTTGTCACTGTGCATTCTGAAGCTGTTTTCATTTGTAAGCATATTTGTCTGCTTTTCTGTGAGCTTGTATAGCTGACAAATCTCAATGGCCTTATTTAAAGTTAAATCATTGTCATGAAGCAAAATCTTTCTTACAGCATCATCTTTTATGACACACACAAGTCTGTCTTTTATCAACTCACCCCTTAAGTCACCAAATCTGCATGTTTTAGTTTTATTTCTCAGGTCAGTTATATATACTGCAAAAGTTTCACAAGGCTTTTGATCCCTTGTATAAAAGAAGTGCCTTTCCATTGTAACATTTGTCTGGGGGTTACACATTTCATTAAATTTATGTTTTAAGCACTCAGGGTCTTCCCTTGACTCAGCCGGTACAACAATATGATGGTTTTCCCCCTCTCCAGTATAGATAGCAGGTGCATATACAAATGAACACTCCATTTCAATGGCTTCTGACCCATCTAAATTAAGCAGAATAAATAGGTTCATAGGTTCATACTAGGCTATCTGCCCTAGGGCATTTATAAGCCTAGCCAGAATGCGTTTGGCTTTCACCACCCATTTTAAATTTATTTTGCTATGCCCTTTTTCGAGGTTAGTATACTGTGCCTCTATCTAACAGTGACACAGAAGTGATACCCTGGGTAAACCTACGATCTCCCATCCACTCATCAAGATTCCTCTTGAAGAGAGTCAATGAGGGACTCTGCCTAACCTGGACTGGGATTTTATTCCAGAGTGAAGGGAGCCTCTGGGTTATGAGTCTGTCCCTCCAGCATGTCCTATTTATTTCAGTGCTGAGGTTCAAGTCTCTCGAGCGCGTAGCTCGATGGGATTTGAATTTTCTGAGGTGCAGCATGTCCATTAATTCCAGTTTGGACATGGCTTTATACGTCAGGCACAGATCGCCTCTGAACAGGCGGTATGCCATTGAGTAGAGCTGGAGTTTCTTTAACCGGGCAGCATATGGCATCTGTTTGAGCCCTTTGATCCTCTTGGTGAGGTACTTTTGGGGTCTTTCCAGTTGCTGCAGGTGTTTGGGAAGGTACATCCCAAAAAGGGCATTGTACTCAATTATGGGCCTGATGAGGGATGAGTAAAGAGGCACGATGACCTCCCCTGATCTAGATGTGAATCCCTTCATGATTAGGTGGGCTATATAAAATGTTTTTATAACCACTTTGGCCACGTGGTTGTCAAATGAGAGATTGCTATCAACTTGGGTCCCCAGGTCCCTAATTACTTCTTCTGTACTTAATGGATTTATACCTATGTGGTAATTTGTGGGCACTTTGTTTTTGCCAAAGGGGATGACTATACACTTTTTGGCATTTAGCTTGAGGCCATGGCTCTGGCACCAGTTGTCTGTTTCTATGAGGCCCTTTTGGAGGATGCTTGTGTCGGCTGGAGAGTCGATTATGGCACCCAGTTTGCAGTCATCTGCGAACTTGGTCAGCCACAGTCCTTCCGTGTTGGCCTGTACCTCCGAGAAATATATACCGAACAAGAGAGGTCCCAGGACTGAGCCTTGTTGGACACCACTTGTAACTGGTTTGGAGTCTGACATGGCTCCAGCAATTCTAACCATGTGGGTTCTGTCCTTGAGCCAGTTTGCAATCCATCTAGTGACATAGGGGTTTATATTTAAGCTGGTGAGCTTATCTATAATGCCCGAGTGGGGTATTGTATCGAAGGCTTTTGCGAGGTCCAGGTAGGCTGTGTGGACCACCTTCCCCTCGTCAATGGCCTTGGTGACTGTTTCAAAGAAATCAACCAGGTTTAAGAGGCAGGATCTGCCATTAACAAAGCCAAACTGGGTAGGATCCAGTGTTTGTAGGTACCCAATATCTTTATTTATGAGGTCCATGATGATCCTTTCCGTAGCTTTGCAGACCAAGCTAGTCAGGCTTATACCTTTATGGAGAGGGACCACTGTTGCTGTACGCCACTCTTTGGGCACATATCCTGTAGTAAGGCTGAGATTGAACAGTAGTTTTATGTTTGGGTTTAGCTCCTCTTTGAATTCATGTAGGACGCAGCCCGGGACACCATCTGGTCCCATTGATGCTGTGTTTTTTGCTTTGGAGAGGGCGGCTCTTACCTGAGCATCTGAGATGTCAGGGGGGCAGCACTCTGCTGGGATAGATATTTGCCCTTTTGGTGGGGAGGTGGGGGAGAAGTTTGCACTGAACCTGTCAGCTAGGATGTTGGCAATGTCTGTGGGTTTGGTGTATTTTTTGTCATTTTGGACTAATTCTGAGCATATCTGGGAATTACCACCCATGTTCCTAACATAACTAAAGAAAGCCTTGTGATTATCCTTAGTGTCCTGTGCAATTTTTCTCTCAAAGCTGGCCTTAGACAATTTTATGTGTGCCCGTAGATTTTTGCTAATACTGATCAGTGATGCCTTCCCTTTTTGGGATTTTGCTTTATCATTTAGTAGCTTCCTCCTTCTATTGTATAGTTTGTTTATGGCTGGGGTCCACCAGACAGGACATCTGCCTTTGGAGGATTGGGTCTTGGTTTTATTTGGGATCGCATGATCCATGCATTCCTGAAGGTGTTCATAGAATGCGTTTATAAAGGATTCTGCGGTCTGGGCCGTATTTTCCACAGGCCCGGGGGCTTTGAAGGATTCCACCTCAGTTTTGAGAAGTGTAAAATTTGCTTTAGAGAAGTTTTTCACTGTGGTTTTCTGGGCAGGGGGTGGGGTCGGGATGTGAATATCCAGTGAGATTAGTTTATGGTCTGATCTTACCAGTGAGGGATACACTTCTGGTCTGGAGCATAGAGTCCCCATGTTGGTGATGATCAGGTCCAGTATGTTTTCCCTCTTGTGGGAGTGGTAACAAGTTGTTCCATAGCATTTGAGTTTATAAATTCTAGGAACCTTTGGGCTAGGGTGTTGGAGCTAGAGTAATGCTCCCAGTCTATGTTTGGGTAGTTGAAGTCGCCCAATATAATGGTGTTTGGAGAGACCTTCATATTTTCCATTGTTCTCAGGAAGGCCGAGTGGGGTTCCTGGGTTTGGGAGGGTGGTCTGTAGCAGGCTATAAACTGGAAGGCAGTTTTACCCACTGTTAGTTGCACATGGATAGTCTCTGATGCTTCGTGCTTTGCCACCAACCTGGAGGTGTGGGTATCTTTGATGAATATCGATACTCCCCTCCTTTTGTGGTTCGGTCCAAGTTTTGGGGCCGAAAAGCATGGTATGAGGTATAACCTGGTAGTGCTGGGGTGCTCTCAGGAGCCCTGAACCAGGTTTCTGTTACTGCACAGATATCGATGTTCTCCATGCTAAGGAGAGTTTCAGTCGTGCATCTTGAGGTTTAGACTTCTGGCGTTGAGTAGCATTACTCTTAGTTTCTTATCCCTTGTGATACCTATGGAGGTGGGTTTGTCTTTTGAGCCTTGCCTAAAAAAGGCACTATGGGGTAGCAAGAGCCTTTGCTAATATCCAAAGCCCAGGGTGACAGGTGCAAGCCGTCCTTAGCGAAGCATCGTGGCTTGTCGAGCATATCATCCCAAGCTGACAGGCATTGGATCCCCTTTGAATGACACCAGTCCTTAAGCCAATTGTTGAAATTGATCATCTTGTCTTCATATTGTGGCATCATTCTTGGTGAGGGTAAGATGCTACTCAAGGTCAGGGTCATACCGGCCTGGGCTACATGCTCAGAGAGCTCCTTTATGTCTCTCTTCATGTAGTCCAGGGAGGTACGTCTCAGGTCATTCACACCAGCATGGACAATGACTGAGTCATATTTGTACTTGCCTTGGAGTGACCTGAGTGCTTGTGTTATGTGGCGGATCCTAGCACCCGACAGGCTGCTCACCGTGACCCTCTCCTTGTTCAGCTTGGTGAGCGGGACGTCAGTGTGCCTGACGATAGAGTCACCTATTACAAGTGTATCAGGTGTGTTGTTTAGTCTTAAGGGCTGTGACTGTTTGGCAAACTGGCTTTGTGAGATATGTGTTGCACGTGTTTTGTTTTGGGGTAGCGGCTGCTTGGGTGTCTGCTTTGGAGGTCTCTGCTGTTTCGGCAGATCTTTATTTAGAGCCTCTGAGTATGTTTTTGTGTGATTATGTGTTTGGTTTGCTGTTGTGGTAGGTCTATGTGAGACTGGAATTGTAGTGAGTGTGGTTTCCTTCTCCTCCTGACTGGTTATGCCAGTATTGAGTTGAGAGAGCTTAGCCTCCAGTTTGGCTATATGGTTGCATCTCTCACATGTGTTGGAATTTGTTGGGAGGAGGAGAGGGTTGTCTGTGTACATGAGGCAGTTGTAACATTGCCTCAAGATTCCCAGATTCACCAGCTGGACCAGAGAGGAGATTGACAACTGACCTTTGGACATGCTAGAATAATATTGGGAATTCCTTAATAATTGAAAACCAGGGCCAGTGGGGAGTGAGGGTGTAGTGCTTTTAATTTTTAGTGCTGACTTATATAATTGCTTTAGTGAGCAAGTGCCAGGTAACTTAAGTGCAATGTGTTACAGGTAACTTAAATGCAAAAATGACAAATAGTAACTTTCTTTCAAGTGAAACAAGGAAATAAGTACAGTAAGCAATGCAGATATCACTAGTGATCCACAGAAGTGCTGAGAAGCCGCGTATTAGGTGGAATTAGCGTTCCAGGGAAATAACAAGCAAACAAACAACAAGCATATAAACAAAGCTATATTCAGCAGGCCTGGATCTAGTCTATGCTACAGCAAACAAGGTGTACCATTTTCAGTAAGATACAGTTCAAATATTCAGGCACTATAAACCTTTAACCAGAAATTCCCAGCTCAGAAGGGCAGAGTCCAGCCTCTTTTCCCACAAGAGTGCAGACCACAAACCTTCTTAATGTAAAATAACTGGCCTGAAGCCCAAGTGCTTAAACCAGAACTAATACACTTTAAGAATAACAGACACTGGGCTCTCAATCAGCAGTTCCCAACTTAGAAGGATGAAAGCTACCTGTCCTGCCACCACAGTGCATGCCACAAACCTTCCTAATGTAAAACAACTGGTCTGAAGCCCAAGTGCTTAATCCAAATGACTTAGAATGACAGCTAAACTTTAATCAAGTTACTACCAAGCAGTAATAAATACAATTGAATACTTTAGAGAATGCCTGGATTAGTGCTCAAGTTACACAGACAAAGCTAGATCCAGCAGGCCCGAATCCAGTCTATGCCACATCAAACAAGGCGTGTTTGTTGTGTTTACAAATGTCTTTGTAAAGTCGTCATTATTTATTTACGTTTGTTTACTGGGAAATTCTGACTGGACACCGGTCCATTTTCAGTGGAGGTCCAGGGAGAAATGCTCCACATTACAAGATAAAACAATAAATGACTTACAGAGTACATTATAGACAAATGAAGACAATAGTTATACATACAAATAATAATCACAGTCTTGAACAGAGTATTCTAAATCTATCTAGAAAGTAAGAAATAAGCTGTTATGAATATTCAGATAGCAATCCAATAACCATTCTAATATATATACAGACATACCAGTAGAATAGTGGAACAAACTGGTAGGGCTCAGAGGTATACCGGTGAGAAAGGTAGGATGGAGTATGAGAAGAGAAAGTGAATAGAAGTGATAGTCAGAAGTAGGAAGTAGTGTGACAGCTGGACATGTAATAACTAGTTGAGATGAAGGATGGTAATTCAAGATGATGTAAGAGGGGGCAGATAGATTGGCCATGAGAGGCCAGAAGTCAAATCCTGCATAGGAAATCATTGTTGTGACCCAACAGTGCAAGGAGGGTGCTAGGGAAGAGGAAAGGAAGAGGAGATAATAGGAAGGGCATTAATCGGGATTGGTGCATGGACATAACCAGTGACTTTAAGTGAGTTTTTAGTGTGGCCTTGAAGTGTTTGCTTGATGGTAAGATGGTTATAGTGGGGGGAGACTGTTCCATAATCTGGATATTATGTTGAAGAAAAGAACTTCCCCAGCTGAGTTTTTGGCTTTGGTTACTAGAAGTTGATTTTTACTGCTGGAACAAAGTGGTTGAGTTGTGCAATAGGGCTGGAGGAGGTTTTGGAGAGATGTGACTTTGAGGATGGTTTACTAACTTATGAGTGAGTGAGTGAGAGGTGGTTAAGGTGAAGAAGTTGAAGGAGCTCAAGCCAGTCAAGTTCCCTAAGTGAGATACACTTGTGGGTGAGATAAGATGCACCAGTGACAAGTTTAGCAATTTTGTTGTAGAAAGCCTCAAGCTTATTTAGGTCTGTTTATCTAAGGTAGGTAAGTATAGGAGAGGCGTAGAGTAAAATGGAGATTAGGTGAGAAATGACAGTAGAAATTCTGGCTGTCTTGGTGGGGAATTGTTTTTCTGTACAATGCACCTAGTTTGTTTTGTGAACCATTTTATGGTAAGACAAATGTGAGTGTCAAATCTGAGATTATCAATCTCAACACCAAGTAGTTTGATGTGTTCAGTTGGAGAGATGATGGTATTGTCATTGGCTAAAATATTAAACTGGGGGATGGTTGGGTTAGATATGGTGGGTTGGAAGATGAGTTTAGTCTTCTTAGGATTGAGTATTAACCGGGCATTAGATAGCCAGGTTTCTACAGAGGAAAAGGTTTTTTGTGTAACCTTATGCAGTTGGGGTAAAGTTGGGGCTGAGCAGATGAGGGTGGAGTTATCTGCATACTGGATGAGTGAGGCCTGTTGAGTAGCTGTGCATAGATCATTGGTGAAGAGTGAGAATAGCAGGGGACCAAGGATGGAGCCTTGGGGCACACCAAGTGTAACAGGAAGTCAAGGAAATAGATCATTGTTGGCACCCATTTAGGTAGCTATGAAACCAGTCAGTAGCTGATTGTGAAAAGGATAGGTTAGTGAGAATAGTGATTAGTAATTTGTGTGAGATCATGTCAAAGACCTTGGAGATCCAGGAATATATCAGAGGAGAAAAGGTTGTTATTTTTATGGTGAAGTATAATGTTAATGAATGAGAACAGGGCAGTTATAGTACTGTGGTGTGGCCTGAAGCCAAGCTGGGTGCTGGAAAGGAGGTTGTTAGCTAGGAGGTAGTTTGACAATTGAGAGTGGATACATTTCTCAGGTATCCTGGAAAGAGGAGAGAGGATGGTTATGGGGCTGTAGTTGGAGAGCTCAGTGGAGGCGCCTCCTTTATGGAGGGGGATGATATTGGATATTTTACACAATATAGGAACATAGCATTCTGATAAGGACTGGGTTAATCAAGATGGACACTGGTAGGCTAGGGCTTCAGCAGCTATTTTTAGGTATTCGCAGGGAGACTGTCAGCAGCAAGCTTTGTGCGCTTAAGGTTTAGTAGAAGTTTTTTATGTAGGAGGTAGATACTGGTGTGAATGAAAAGATAGTGGGCAGAGTATTTGGTTTATTTGTGGAGAGGGTGGTTAGGGGATTATGTTGTTTAGCCAATGATAGTATAGATTCTGTAAAGTGTTTATTGAAGGAGGAGGCAGTACTGTTGGAGGAGGCCAGAGTGGTGGGTGAGGGGGTGTCAAGTTTACACGGTTGGAGGATGGAGTTAATGGTGGACCTGAACTGCTTAGGATTGTGCTGGGAGGAGTTTAGGCTGGACTGATAATGTTGAATTTTGTATTCCTTTATTTGCTTTCTGACCTGATTACACATTTCTAGGAATGACTTTCTAGAAGCGGGGGGGGGTTGTTAAGCATCAGTGTTCCCAGGCTCTATGTCTGATTTTCATTTGTGCCTAGGTACTTTTTTGTAACTAGGGGAGTAGTGAGTTTTGTCTCTGATATTTCTTATGAGGGCATGTGAGTCTGGGATAGTTAGGAAAGTACTGTTAAGAACTCAACAGTTTCATCCAGATTGAGGTACTTTAGTGGTGACCAATTACAAT